>NC_056446.1:38010396-38022587 GCF_018296145.1 Oncorhynchus tshawytscha
AGAAACAGATGGGCAGTGGTACTGATGGGGGCGGGCGATGCCAGAACAACAGATGGGCAGTGGCTGGTGACTGATGATATAAAGGTATCTGTTCCAGCAGCTAGAGTCAGAGGGACTGAGGTTGACCAGGACTGGTGATATAAAGGTATCTGTTCCAGCAGCTAGAGTCAGAGGGACTGAGGTTGACCAGGACTGGTGATATAAAGATATCTGTTCCAGCAGCTAGAGTCAGGGGGACTGAGGTTGACCAGGACTGGTGATATAAAGATATCTGTTCCAGCAGCTAGAGTCAGAGGGACTGAGGTTGACCAGGACTGGTGATATAAAGGTATCTGTTCCAGCAGCTAGAGTCAGAGGGACTGAGGTTGACCAGGACTGTATTTGGAGAAAAACAGATTAATACCGGTGACGATGTGGGTGGCACAGGCACGGTTCACTGAGGCACACTAACCGGATTTACCAAAATACTGAGAATACAACTTTAAAGTCAGGTGACACCGTAGGCCCTGAGGCTTACAACTGGAACTATATTACTGTATCTTGTATTCCATATCAAATATGAAATGTTTTGACTATAAAATGTTATCAAATATGAAATGTTTTGATTACGAAATGTTATTAAATATGAAAAAAGTGTGATTACAAAATGTTATTCAATTTGAAATGTTTACAGAATGTTATCAAATCTGAAATGTTATTGTTATGAAATATTATTACATATGAAATGTTATTATTATTAAATGTTATGGCCCCTATTATGAATCCTCAGACAACCTGGGACTACTGTCCCTATCACCTGCACTTGGCTATGGCTGGTGTGTGTGTGTGTGTGTGTGTGTGTGTGTGTGTGTGTGTGTGTGTGCGTGCGTGCGTGCGTGCGTGCGTGCGTGCGTGCGTGCGTGCGTGTGTGCGTAAGAGAGACACACACACACACACGGAGAGAAAGTGAAAGGGGGGAGAGATGGTGTAGGATATTTTACTCACCCAACAGGGATCCTATGAGGATGAGCACCTGGATGGTTGTGGTGAAGTTCCGATAGGCTTGGTCTGTGATGGAGCGCTCCTGGCCGTTATCCAACCGTGTAGGTGTTGGACCTGACCCGTTATGGGGATCCAGCAGGAGGTGGGCCGGGGTGAAATTCCCGGTCTCATCTCCTGCGGTGGGAACCCAACTCCCAACATCCATTTTAGTTCACCTCAAGAGGGTATTACACTTTAAATTACATCTAAGATCCCAGTAAATGGCCAATGAATAGGCTGGAGGTTAGTCGGAAGTCAATACTGGCCGCACTTCATGTGGAATGAAGTCAAGATTCATTTGGAAAATGAGACCTTTTAGAAATGAGGTGTGAGAATGGATTTGCCCTGAGGTGCCAAGGGGCCAATTTCAAGACAGAATGGCATTTATGTCACCCTCTTCTTGCATTCAAGTCCACACAGTCAAAAAAATGGTTTGGAAAAACAGGCCAGAATATAGATTCACAATTTCATATGTTCAGATTGCCCAAATATTACATCATGTTAAATGTTGTCTCCCCACATCATGCGGTGACATCTCTCCGTTCAACAACCGACGAGCGTGCGCTGTCCATTGTGATGAAAAATGCTACCTGTTCTTAAGAGGTAAACTTCTGTCACAGATTCATCTAAAAAAAAAGATTAAAAAAATAAACGTCAACCTACATGAAAAACCGATAAACTACTGACTGACTAGGGTCCAGTCATAATAATTGACATTCAACATCCACATATTTAGATGAGAGGATGTGCCAATATCTAGCCTATCAAGCACGTTTCTATTTCAATGATTTTGTTCACTTATTAAAGACAGTGCATTTTGCCATCAAATATATGAGATTCAGCTATACATACCTTCAAGGATTTTTCTTATCGAGACTACGGACACAGTCTCGTTGGTTACACCACGGAAATCTAAGATTTCCTTCAGTTTCTTGCTCATCAGGCCGTCCGTCAGCGGTTTGGACTATCAGCCCGTTTCATCAGGCTATTAGGAATAAAGGAGGGAACGCGTTCATCTGTCTCCTCAATCCGACTTGATAAAATATTCTCTCCATGCGCGTCACCGTCAGCCCGCCGCTGTCAATCAGTCAGCCAGTACTCTATCTGCGGGAGACTCGCTGTGCAGTGTGATGGGGCCGTAGATAAACGAATATTTTTCCTAAAGATCAGGCATCACACCGGAGTCAAGAGTCCCTCCTCTTCGTAGTAATAACATGGGCTCTTATAGACTCCATCATTAATACATGACCGAAAAAAAATCGAATGAAATCCTATTTGTCACATTACAACAGGTGTAAACATAACAGTGACAGGTTTACTTACCAGCTCTTTCCCAATGATGCAGATTAAAACACATAAAACACACAGGAATGAAGCTATACGCAAGGAGTGCCATAACCATATCAATGTGTAGGGATACGTGGTAATTGAGGTAGATATGTAAAAACAGGCAAGGCTAAAGTGACCAGGCATCAGGATATAACACTAAATAAAGAATGACTGGGGCAAATGGAAATATAGCTACATTACACTTCATTTTACAATTTGAGCATGTTAGCGTACTCATGGATGTCACTGTGCATTTACATTTATAGTATGTTGCGGAGGCAATTCTTCCCCTACTCGTTGTACTAAAACGTGGCACATCTGTCCCAGTGGTCTGGAAGGAAATCCAGACGCCAAAAAGACAACTCTGTATTTTTATGTTGCTAGCAAAGTTTCCTGATACCACTCAGTTGGGAAATTCCTCTTAAGGTTAGCTGAATTCTCTCCCAGGAACACCCAAATAGGAGACGTTGGGACCAGACCTGCAACCCTGTCTCACATACAACGTTATAAAGGCATGTTTTTCATTCCATAGAGACAAAGATCATTTAAATCCAGGTTTAATTTATGTATTTATTGTCAGCTAATCATCTGTTTATCACCTTTTGTCTCTGTTGATGTAGCTCTACTAAATCAACAGTACCTTTATTTAACTTGGCAACCATTGCTTAATGTAATGCAATGCCTGCAAGTCAGTTAAGAACAATTTCAATGATGGCATAGGAACAGTGGGTTAACTGCCTGTTCAGGGGCAGAACGACAGATTTGTACCGTGTCAGCTCGGGGGTTTGAACTTGCAACCTTCTGGTTACTAGTCCAACACTCTAACCACTAGGCTACCCTGCCACCCCACATATAAGCAACACACTTTAGCTACATGCAGATATAACTCATCACCTGAGGCTGAATCACTGATAATGTGTATATCAGTTTATTTGTCTCTCCTCACAGTATGGCAGACTCTCACCTCTCTGACCAAGGCCCTTCTCCCCAGACTGCTCAGTTTGGCTGGGTGGCCAGCTCTAGGAAGAGTCTTGGTTGTTCCAAACTTCTTCCATTTAAGAATGATGGGCGAGACAGCCTACAGGAAGGAGGGGAGGGCACTCCGTATCAGGAAAACAAACTCTCACTCAACATCAACAAAACAAAGGAGATTATCGTGGACTTCAGGAAACAGCAGAGGGAGCACCTGCCTATCCACATCGATGAGACAGCAGTGGAGACCACCCACACAGACAGTGTGGTGAAGAAGGTGCAACGGAACCTCTTCAACCTCAGGAGGCTGAAGAAATTTGGCTTGTCACCTAAAACCCTCACAACGTTTATGAGATGCACAATTGAGAACATCCTGTCGGGCTGTATCACCACCTGGTATGACAACTGCACCGCAAGGCTCTCCAGAGGGTAGTGAGGTCTGCACAACGCATCACCGGGGGCAAACTACCTGCCCTCCAGGACACCTACACCACCCGATGCTACAGGAAGGCCATAAAGATCATCAAGGACATCAACCACCCGAGCCACTGCCTGTTCACCCCGCTACCATCCAGAAGGCGAGGTCAGTACAGGTGCATCAAAGCTGGGACCGAGAGACTGAAAAACAGCTTCTATCTCAAGGCCATCAGACTGTTAAACAGCCACAACACAGTGATGCTGCTGTCTACATACAGGCTTGAAATCATTGGCCACTTCAATAAATGGCTCACTATAATGTTTACATATCTGTCATTACTCATCTCATATGTATAGTGGGGCAAAAAAGTATTTAGTCAGCCACCAATTGTGCTCCCACTTAAAAAGATGAGAGAGGCCTGTAATTTTCATCATAGGTACACTACAACTATGACAGACAAAATGAGGGGGAAAAAATCCAGAAAATCACATTGTAGGATTTTTAATTAATTTATTTGCAAATTATGGTGGAAAATAAGTATTTTACATACACCTTAGCCAAATACAGTTAAACTCAGTTTAACTGCGTCCCCTTATGCCATAGTTTGTACATCTCAATTGTCAGTAGAAACCACATTTATTTAAGCAAGTCAGCCATAACAGCTGTTTGTTTGATTTTTAAGGCAGTAAATGAGGCTGAATGAACTGTTTCACTGCCAGACATGGCTATGCTGATAGCCAGGTGTAGCAGTGGTAAGGTGCTGGGACTGCTGTTGGCCCTAACAGTTTGTGGACACCGTTTGTCACCGTTACAGTGCAAATAATGTGTTGTTTAGTGTAGTGGCTTTGCTGGCATGCATCTCACTTTTATTTCTGCGCCACCAAGAGTTACATGATAAAATCACCACTGGATAAACACTGCCAGTCAAAGGTTTTAGAACACCTACTCATTCAAGGGTTTTTCTTTATTTTTACTATTTTCTACATTGTAGAATAATAGTGAAGACATCAAAACTATGAAATAACACATATGGAATCATGTCGTAACCAAAAAAGTGGTAAACAAATCAAAATATATTTTATATTTGAGATTCTTCAAATAGCCACCCTTAGCCTTGATGACAGCTTTGCACACTCTAGGCATTTTCTCAACCAGCATCACCTGGAATGCTTTTCCAACAGTCTTGAATGAGTTCCCACATATGCTGAGCACTTGCTGGCTGCTTTTCCTTTACTCTGCAGCCTGACTCATTGGGTTGAGGTCAGGTGATTGTGGAGGACAGGTCATCTGATGCAGCACTCCATCACTCTCCATCTTGGTCAAATAGCTCTTACACAGCCTGGAGGTGTGTTGGGTCATTGTCCTGTTGAAAAACAAATATAGTCCCACTAAGCACAAACCAGATAGGATGACGTATCGCTGCAGAATGCTGTGGTAGCCATGCTGGTTAAGTATGCCTTGAATTCTAAATAAATCAGTGTCACCAGCAAAGCACCACCCCCCCTCCATGCTTCACGGTGGGAACCACACATGCGCAGATCATCCGTCCACCTACTCTGCATCTTACAAAGACCCAGCAGTTGGAACCAAAAATCTCAAATTTGGACTCATCAGACCAAAGGATAGATTTTCAATAGTCTAATGTCCATTGCTCTTCTTCTGTCCTTTAGTAGTGGTTTCTTTGCAGCAATTCGACAATGAAGGCCTGATTCACACAGTCTACTCTGAAAAGTTGATTTTGAAATGTGTCTGTTACTTGAACTCTGTGAAGCATTAATTTGGGCTGCAATTATTATTTGGGCTGCAATTTCTGAGGTGCAGTTAACTCTAATGACCTTATCCTCTGCAGCAGAGGTAACTCTAGGTCTTCCTTTCCTGTGGCAGTCCTCATGAGAGCCAGTTTCACCATAGCGCTTGATGGTTCTTGAAAGTAATGATGGACAGTAGTTTCTCTTTGCTTATTTGAGCTGTTCTTGCCATAATATGGACTTGGTCTTTTACCAAATAGGGCTATCTTCTGTATATCCCCTACCTTGTAACAACACAACTGATTGTTTCAAACGCATTAAGAAGGAAAGAAATTCCACAAATTAACTTTTAACAAGGCACACCTGTTAATTGAAATGCATTCCAGGTGACTACCTCATGAAGCTGGCTGAGAGAATGCCAAGAGCATGCAAAGCTGTCATCAAGGCAAAGGCAAATATATTTTGATTTGGTTCCTACGTGATTCCATGTGTTATTTCATAGTTTTGATGTCGTCTTCACTATTATTCGACAATGTAGAAAATACTACAAATAAAGAAAAACCCTGGAATGAGTAGTAGGTGTGTACAAACAGATGATTGGTACTGTATATAATATATCAAAGTTATTGTTAACAGAATCCAGTTAAATAAAGTACACTCACAGGCTTATTCATGATACTCGTCTCCAATTGGATAATTTAGTTGCGTTCCAGGCTGACTACATTGCAGGCATTGCATTGCATTAAGCAATGTTATGTGCCACTTCATTGACTGCACTGTAAGACATCAGATTACTATATCATATGATGTGGTAGGCTGATATGTTAAACACCTATCCACACATTGAGATCTGGCAGGAGTCTGCAAAGTAGTCAACCAGGAAAGCAGCCATTCTCTTAGTGTTATAGCCTGGCTTTCTGGACAGTGTTGCTGTTGTGCTTAAGGTGTGTCCTGAAGAACTCTGGGACCCTCCTCCACAGGTCCAGCTGAGCCTCATGGTGGGCTTTAGCTTCCCCCCCAAACACCACCACTTTACCCACCGCAGAGTGGAAGCCAGACAGGCAGTGGGGCATGTAGGGCACCTCCAGGAAATGACCCGCCCTGGGGTAAGTCACCACCTCAAAGTTATCTTTCCCATGATGCCTCAGCTGGGCGGCGGCCTGCTGGGCAAAGAGATAGCTGTTCCAGTTCCTGTCGTCCTCGGAGACAACAAAAAGAAACCTAGAACCGGATCGTTCTATCGGGATCACGGAACCGCGGGTCCTTTCTGTTATCTGATCTGGTACGGTGTCTCGGACATCGAGAAGGCCGGACGGTGTGAGGGTGATGTTCTCTAGGATAGGCACGAGGGGAGGGATGACGAGGTCTTTGTAGTGCAGTGGCGTCATGACATTAGCGTTGCATCCGTTGATCCAGACTGTGGCTGAGATGCCAGAGAGAAAAGAGGCCATGGATAGAGCCAGGTCGCCACTCTTAGAGATGGACAGGATTCCTATCCCTGGACCCTGGACCTAGAGAAAAAGACAATGGTTTGCCAAGAGACTAAAAAATCATTTCAGACAATCAAAGTAACCTGGTTTTGACAAACCAATAAATAGGATGGTTAAACTGAACACATAAAAAGCATTGTTGTTATGTTGTCATTGTTATGAGTGTGACTGTTTAGTTGATATGATGTGTAGAGAAACAGCCACTAGGTGGCAGCAGTTACACAGTTAACAAAATATTGAAGTCCAGTGAAAGGAACCTCAAGGTGGCATTTACCTCTCATGGATGGAAGAAATGGCCCATATTCACGATGCATCTCATAGTAAGAGTGCTCGACATTCTATAGACACGAGGAGCGTAAATCCTAGATCAGCACTCTTACTATGAGATGTTTCATGAATACAGGGCCTTGCTCTTCTTCCGCAACTAACCTGTGGCTGTCTCCTCAGGAATGTGATGGCCTCTTCAAAGTACTCCAGGTCAAAGTATTTGGGTAAGGTTTTGGGCAGGTCCTGGAAGCCAGAGTAGCCCAGCGCCAGAACCACAAAGCCTTTGTTAGCCAGCAGACTGGCCCGGACCTCAGATACACCTCCACCCAGAATATACATATCCAGGACACCAGGAAATGGACCTGGCCCTGAGGATGGGGCAAAAGGAAAAAGTTGTTGGGCAACCGTTGTTGTCAGTTGCACAACTGAAACGCATTTAGCCCAGCCCCTTTGAATCAGAGGTCCAGGGGATATTTTTAATGGACATGAACGTCATGGGGAGAAGTTGTTGGGGGGTTTACTGCCTTGTTCAAGGGCAACCAGTGACCTTTCGGTTACTGGCCAAGATCTCACGACGCGTTGTTAAGAACACTTTCAAGCATATGTGCAAGATAAACGATAGATGACAGACAAGACAACGATGTGATAGGAGAGACATGTGAAACTACATACACTTCAGAAAGGCATGACGAAACAGGGGACAACGAATATATATATATATATATATTTTACTATTAATCAAATTAACGGATAAGCCAAGCCTACACAACTAACCTGGTGGTAGAAAGAGGGTCCCCCGAATTCTCCCATTGTTCATGCCCAACGGTATCCTCCTCAGCCCTTCCGTCATGAACCGCCTCTCGATAGTCTCTGTTGCCAAGATCTCACCTGTGTCCTCCTGCAGCGCGTCTATATCAACCATCATTGAACTCAACACATTATTTTTCAATAGTTTGCGGTGTAGAGTCTCGGGCGTCATTGCCCAAAACAAGCCCATGGGTTCAACTCCTGTATAACTTCCACCCAGAGAGGGGGAGACACACAGGTCTACCTGTCCTGTAGAATCTGCGGAGTACAAAGCGGAAGCTTTGAAGATGATCCCTTTATCGTCCCTGAGTTTGGACCTCAATTCCACTTTCTGGTGCGGAGAAAGTCCATCTACCTTGACGTGCACCGGTTCGTCGAAGAAACAGCGAGGATTGGGGAGAAGACGGACGCGAACCTGTTGCGAATTCGACCGCAATGATGTGTATAACCATAGAAACCATGGTTTTGTTTTTGAGAGAAATTCCTGGTACACCAATTGGGCCAACATGACTCCCAACTATTTTAATCTTATTTCCAAAAGAATAACAGCAACTACTACTGCCGCTGCACGTTTGTAGGTCTTTTTACGAGACGGACGCCTCTTACTTTGAGCTATAATATTTACTTTGAGCTATAATATGACCCAGAAACAGCCTCCAATATGGCCAGCCGTTGTTTCCAACATAATAAATGGTCGCACATGACGATGACGTCATGAGTCTACTTTGCGCCCGAGCCGACAGAAAATCTCCCTTCCCCTTCTCGTGAACGTGCACACACTCAACCTTCACTTTTGCAACTGCTAGTTAAAGATTTCTGCTCTGTGTTCCTTCAAGGCAGCTGTCAATGATCACGTTCCGCTTCGTTTCATTTTTTTTTTATGGCGGTTTGATCGCAGGGTAGGCACTAGTAAGGTCTGCAGTTTTTGGTTTAGCTATTTGTTTTAAGGTGTATTTGTCTATAAAAAATCATCTCGGCATCTCTCCCATGTCGTATTCGACTAGTAGTTGTTCTGAAATGTTTATTGCTTGCCTACATTTTACTCCTTCCTCTGTGTTTAATATAACCAGGGGTGGAAGTAACGAATTACAACTACTCATGTTCCTGTAATTGAGTAGCTTTTCTGTGTACTTGTACTTTGAGTATTTTTCAAAAGGCTGTACTTTTACTTAACTACTTTACCTAATTAAAAATTTACTTAAGTACATTTTCAAAACCATCCGTTAAAGTACAATCTAGAAAAAGGATACACATCATCACGGCAAGCACATAAAGTTTTCGCCTTTACATGCTGACCAGACCGGACAGGTCGCGTGCGCGAGCGTCGCAAAATAAATGTAGAAATCCACGTTATTCAATTATTCACCCACACTGCTCACGCGCGCCAACGAGGGTCTGCGATGCCAAGGGCTAAAATAGACGCATATCGTGCTGAAAGTCCTGCCTCTCCCATCTCCTCATTGGTTTATAGAAGCAGGTACCCACGTGCCATCTCCTCATTGGTTATACCCACGTGGGTGATTGAAAGACTAACTGTTTTGCCCGGTGGTTGTGGTAATACTATGAAAGTAGAGGACCTTGTGCATTTCAGGTAAAATAACAACTCAATGTTTATATCCCAGGGCAAATTAGCTAGCAACAGCAAGCTAGCTAAATAGGACAAATTAGCTAGCAACAGCAAGCTAACATGCATGTTTAATGCTTTTTGACCTGTCCCCAAATGAATGTCATTGGTTCAGAGTTTGTTTTGATATTTTAACCTGCGTTTCGTGATCGCGTTTGGTGTAGGGGGACAAAATAAATGTATGCACGATGGCGCACACAGTTTGGGTTCCGTGTTAGTAGTAGCTAGAACTGTTCACTTGTTTGTCAGTGACAAGTAGCATGCAGTGTTGCCAACTCCTCAGTAAGGAAAGTAGCTATTGGCTTTTCTAAAAGTCACTAAATGACATCACCTAATTTGCATAATTGGAGAGAGGAATAACGTCGGGAGAGACAAAGTGAGTAAGAAACACCCTGTTTAGAACTACAAATGAGCAAGCTGCAGAGTGGCACACACAGCGAATAAGAATCAGATATGAGGCCATACTCTTCTTCCATCACTTTATGGACCCCATTGTTAACCCCGTCATAAGAGGCATTGTCAGTCCCTATCCCCAGGAGTTTCTCTTTTTTAAGACAACACTTCGAGGAAAGCCACAACAGCACGGGCTATAGATTTGGCATCTCCTCCCTCCAACTCAACAAGCCCCAGAAATGTTAATACAATTGTCTGCTTGGTGTCACTAAAGTACCTTATCACAACCCCTAGGTACTTAGAAACACTTCCATCCATGGACTCATTGAGGAGGAGGCTGAAACACTGGTCACCCACATCTGTGACCAACTTTTTCAGAAAGTATGTTGGTGCTAGAACAGTTCTCTGCTGCCAGTTCTCCAGTTCTCTGCTGCCAATGACTGGAACGAACTGCAAAAATCTCTGAAACTGGAAACACTTATCTCCCTCACTAGCTTTAAGCACCAACTGTCAGAGCAGCTCACAGATTACTGCACCTGTACATAGCCCACCTATAATTTAGCCCAAACTACTACCTCTTTCCCAACTGTATATAATTTATTTATTTAGCTCCTTTGCACCCCATTATTTTTATTTCTACTTTGCACATTCTTCCATTGCAAAACTACCATTCCAGTGTTTTACTTGCTATATTGTATTTACTTTGCCACCACAGCCTTTTTTGCCTTTACCTCCCTTCTCACCTCATTTGCTCACATTGTATATAGACTTCTTTATACTGTATGTTTGTTTTACTCCATGTGTAACTCTGTGTCGTTGTATCTGTCAACTGCTTTGCTTTATCTTGGCCAGGTCGCAATTGTAAATGAGAACTTGTCCTCAACTTGCCTACCTGGTTAAATAAAGGTGAAATAAAAAAATAGAACACCATTAATAATTTCTGTGTGTTAGAGTTGCGTAAATTCGAATCTGGTATCAGGAAAAATATGACAGAGTTACCGATTGTATACTATGTATTTTTTTATTAGCTAAAGTAATAAATGGCAAATGCAACTTTCGTATATACGGGCTCACTGTAATACCACGCAGGGCAGAACAGAGAACTGACAGGATGTAGTAGACAGTGTTCTTATACTGTGATGGACATAGGCCAACAGACAGGTTGGAACTATCACAGTAGAGACTGGGCGTGGTTTAAACTTGCAACTTTGTAAGATACAGCAAGTCACACCATGTGCTCAATATTCTCACATACAAACACAAGGACAAAGCATCTGCTGGGCTGTTATCTACAGTTTTGCAACATGCAGGTCACACCATGTTACTGTTAGAAATTAGATATGTAGACGGGCGAGTCGGTCAAGGATCGATTCAGACAAGGTGGTAAATTGTATGACAAGCGACAGTTTATTCAGAGTGAAGATATCTAGAACAGCGTAAATACGGCTCTCCCGCTGGTTCGTACGGAACTGCAGGCAAAGAGGCCGTTACAATCAGTACCCCACTTATATATAGAACAGAAAGTAGGTTGATTCTGGAAGATCGGATCTTTGGATTGGTTCAGCTGGGGTGTAGTCTGTAGTCTTCCGCCATTGGCTCAGTTGTCTGTCCGTCATCGTAGATTCCTCTTCGGGCACACAATGTTCAGCTACAAAGGAGATTATGTGTGTGTGCGCTGGTTTTGGCAATTAGTGTAATGCGGGAGCTATCCTGTAGGGGACCCCATAAGCTTTACTTTGAGTTGTAGCCCTGTATTAACAATAGTTTGGTCACCTGTATAAGAAATAGCATTTCTCTACAAAACCCTCTCTTCACGTCTCACCAGAGACGTGACACAACTTAACTAGATCCAGACACAAAAAGAAACTTCTCCCAAGGGGACTATGAAATAAGGCACGGTATTAAACAGAAATAGATATGTATTACCATCATGTTCTCCATTCAATCCCACTATGTACTAAGTTGGCTACCAGCCACCTAGGAACTTACAACCCTCATTTAACAGAGCGGAGAACAGCTCAAAATAAAAGTAAAATGCTTGTCTACATAAGCCAACTTTTTCCCGCAGGAAAAAGTTGTGATTCCCTCTCTTCACATCTCCAAAGAGATGTGACTTAAACTAG
>NC_056446.1:38022687-38055187 GCF_018296145.1 Oncorhynchus tshawytscha
GAACTATCCAGGACAAAACAGTGATCACTCATCATTGAAAGCTAGCAGACTGTGCTGACCGGGTCACGGGTCCCAAAATTACAATTTGTCCCCTCGGCGCCAGATTTAATGAATAGTAATTAGCTATCCCCTTACTGATATCTCATCAATGATTTAAATCACACCGGCCGTCGCCGGTTCGTTACTACATATGTTCACATACACTGTTCTTTCGACTCGTCAGCAAATTATAAATTTACACAAGAATTCATACTTACTCGGAAAAAAAACTGATCAAAATTTGGACAGACTATACGACAATATGCAAAGTTTGATTTAACAGGCTTTGCCTACCTTTTTATGGTGCACCTTGAGATCAGTTTTCCGAGTTGAGCAGAATTGTTGTCCTCCCCCGAAAGTCTTCACCCGTCCTCCGTGAACCGTCCTTTCACCAACTCGCCTTCTCACACCCAAATCAACTCACTTCGACTGGATCGTTAGTAAACCATCCTCTGCTACCAAGTTCTGTTAGAAATTAGATATGTAGACGGGCGAGTCGGTCAAGGATCGATTCAGACAAGGTGGTAAATTGTATGACAAGCGACAGTTTATTCAGAGTGAAGATATCTAGAACAGCGTAAATACGGCTCCTCCGCTGGTTCGTACGGAACTGCAGGCAAAGAGGCCGTTACAATCAGTACACCACTTATATATAGAACAGAAAGTAGGTTGATTCTGGAAGATCGGATCTTTGGATTGGTTCAGCTGGGGTGTAGTCTGTAGTCTTCCGCCATTGGCTCAGTTGTCTGTCCGTCATCGTAGATTCCTCTTCGGGCACACAATGTTCAGCTACAAAGGAGATTATGTGTGTGTGCGCTGGTTTTGGCAATTAGTGTAATGCGGGAGCTATCCTGTAGGGGACCCCATAAGCTTTACTTTGAGTTGTAGCCCTGTATTAACAATAGTTTGGTCACCTGTATAAGAAATAGCATTTCTCTACATTACTGAGTTCTTGTCACATACACAAACAGGCAAGTAGATATAGCAAGCAGTTGTTTAATCTCATTATGCTGCTCAAGTGCACAAATGCAGATACCTCACACAGCCAACATCAGATAATATTTAATCATTATATATATATATATATATATATATATATATATATATATATATATATATATATATATATATATATATATATATATATATATAGCAATGGCTATAATGTAAAACACAAAATCCCACATGTGCAGGTTGCCCTGTGCATTTTGAAGTGGGTAGCAGCAGTCGAGTCTGAGAAAGCAGCTCTACATGCTTCTCCAATGTGATCATATGCCTGCATGGAACAGTGTTCAGCGATAGCTAATGCCATGGTGGCCTCAGCCTTTTTTTGCAGAGTAATTGTTTTTAACCATAAATGGCAGCTTGTTTTGGGTGGAACTGTTATCAGGCTTTGCCTTTTGAGTATGTTTTTGAGTTGTCATGTTTTTTTTTTTACATCAAAGTTTGGTGTAGAAATCAGCCTTACAATACAGGCAGTATGCCTGTGTATCGTCTCCAATAAACGGCTTCAACCAGCCTTTGAATTCAGGGTTTGATTCCCCGCGCCAAAACGGCCCAATCACAGCTGTGTATGCAAACCAAATGATGATCGGTAGCAGGATTTTTAAACAGTAAAATGTTTTTTTTATTTTATTAACTACATGCAACGGGGAAAAAAAGGTTTCTATCCTAATCAACTTGAAAAAAAATAAATGGAGCCTAACGAGATTGAGAAGGTTCAGGAGACAATAGAGACAGAGCCAGTGGCCGGGTCTTCTGAAGACCACGAGGAAGGAAATGCCTGGCCGCATCTCAAAGAACACTTCCGGTTCAAGCAGAGAGGAGGAAACAGTGTAACTATGGAATGTAAAGATGGTGGAGGTGGCTGCCTACAAAAACTGCTTCAAATTTGAGGAAACATGTAAATGGTACAAAAAGTAAATGTGTAAATATATATATATTTTTTTAAAGTAAAGTTGTAAATGTATTTTATTGCCATGAATGGCGTTTGTTGTGTCATTCAATCTGTAGCGTAATGCTAACGTTAGCTAGCTCATCCTGTTGCTAGCTAGTTAGAAGCTAACCCTGACCAATGTCTTTACACAGCTGAAGGAACTGTAAGCTGTAGTGCGGGCTACTACCTCATTGACATTATGGTGGCTAGTAGTTAGCCATCCCCATAATTTAAATTGTTGGGGATAGCTAAAAGTGAAATTAAGGAACTTGTGAAGATAAAATAAATTATTTTGAGACCTGGGATTTTTAGGTAAGTGCATTATCTTATTGGTTTGCTTATTACCTAGCTATATCTGGTTGGATCACTGAGTTTCAAATAATATCCAAAAACAATGTTTGGTAAAACTATAACGTTAGTTCTTATAACTGGGGAAAAGAACAATATTCCAACATCCGTTAGTATTTTGACAGTGACATTATTCAAAACATGCTGTAATTTCTAAATGGTTAATTTGATATGAGTAAAAAACATCTTATAGCCGACAGTCTGCACTTTAACCCAGTTGTCATTGTATCTTTTAAAATCCAATGTGCTGGACTGCAGAGCCAAAACAAAGTGTCATTGCCCAAATACTTAGATTGTAGATTTGATGCGGTTTTAAGTTAAGTTTGTATAAAACCAAACTGGTTAGGCTATACACATTTTGCCCAGACTGATGCAGTCATTTTGTCCACAGAGGAAACATCCATTAAAGATGACAAACTACAATATGTTCACCTTTGCAACCACAAACAAACAAACCAAGGAACTATCAAACACCTCTTCAACTTGCAAGCAAGCAAAGATATCTGTAATGATGGCAGTGGGAGGAGCCAGGTGCATCTCACAAGCAACTGTTGACAAGCTTGTCATTGATTTGATCTGTGAGGGCCAACAGATATTCTCTTTGGTCAAACAAGCAGCTTTTAAAGAGTTGGTAACCACTCTGCATCCTCAATGCAAAGTCATCTCCAGACCTACTGTTCGTTTAAGAATATATGAAGCAGCCAATCACACGAAGAAGACCGTTATGGCACAACATGGCAGGGTACATTATGTTGCCACCACCACTGATTGGACAGCTCATCAAAGGAGTTACATCAGGGTCAAGTCACTGGATAGATTAAGAAACACTGAGACGTTCTGCTGCACTCACTTGCAGGAGATTGACAGGTTCCCACACATGTGATGTGCTTGCAGGTGCCCTCGATGACATCCATTGTGCATACAGGATCAGGGGGAAAAGTAGTAAGAACCAAAACAGACAGTGGATCAAACTTCATCAAAGCGTTCAATGTTTTTTTTTTTGTGAGCAGAGCCAGGCAGTCGAGTCAGCAGACCGAGACTCAGATGCTGAAGAGCCAGCAGAGCAGGTTGAATGGCAAGACACCTATTCCATCCTGAAAAATGACAGTGGCCTAGAATAATCAACTCCCTCAGCATCAACGGTGTGCATGTCACCTGCTGAACCTAATTGCAACAGATTCTGCGTTGGCAGAAACACATAGTGATGGCTACAAAAGGTTGTCCAGATCATCTTTTGCCAAATGCCATGTGGAGTAAAACGGGACGGTCAACCTTAGCTGCTGAAGTTGTAGAGAATGAGTGCAAACTGCAGTTGATCCGTCCAAATCAAAACAAGTTGGAACTCAACTTACCTGACTGTGGAGAGGATCACACATATCATACAAGAGAAGGGGGAGGATACCATAAGAAATGTGTGACAAGAATTAAAAGTGAAAATGTGAGTAGCAATTCTTTGAATCAACGTAAATATTTTCCTATTACAGTAATATATTGTCAATTAAATGTTAGAATTCTAAGAGGTATTACATTCACCTTGTCTTTCAGGCTGAGCCTGGCAGAAATGTCCTTCTTGAATGAGTACTGCAAAGTGATGAAGCCTTTGGTCTCAGCTTTGACCATTCTACAGTCTGTGACCAACATGCATATGGGGTGGCTGCTACCAGTGATCTTCTTACTAAAAAACAAAACTTCAAAAATGTCGGGAAGCATCTAACCAAATGTGCCTACCACTTATCAGAGCCAGTCAGAATGGCAAATTCAGAGAGAAGTGATGCGAGTTCAGTGTTCGATAGGTTGTTCCACAGATAATATGGCTTTTGAACATTTGTATATGTTAAGTTGAAGATTTAATATTAAAATCAGCTGTGGTGGATCTTATCTTGTTCGTTATTTTCTGGTGTTGTCACGAACGCCGTCAGGGAAATGACCGGACCAGGGTGCAACGTGGTGAGCGTACATTCTCTTTATTTCTTAAAATGGAGCCAACAAAACAACAATGACCGTGAAGCTCCGTGAGGATATACCTGCATCAAACAAAGACAACTACCCACAACTAAGGTGTAAAAAGAAATTTAAAAAACGGGCTGCCTAAGTATGATTCCCAATCAGAGACAACGATAGACAACTGTCCCTGATTGAGAACCATACCCGGCCAAAACATAGAAACAGAAAACATAGAATGCCCACCCCACATCACACCCTGACCAAACCAAATAGAGGAATAAAACAGCTAAGGTCTGGGCATATATTGTTACATGTTAACAATATTACATATACAGTAGTATATAGAAAAGTACTTTATTTTTAAAATTATTAATTTGTTTGTGAAGCTTGCATTCGATTGCCATACCCTTTTCACATGAACTTCCATTCTTGTAAAAGGATAATACCAATAACCATCAAAATTTGAAATAGCAAATTATTTTAGATGTAACTTTTACTCTAAGTACTTTTTAAATTTGCTATTCTACTTTTTTTTGTAGTTTTTTAAATATTTTTTACACCAGTACTTTTACTTCTACTTGATTTACAATTTCATTAAAGTAACAGTACTTCAACTTGAGTAGGATTTTACAGTACTCTTTCCATCACTTAATATAACACACATACATGAATTATTAACTTTGGTTGCCTGACGTGATGTTTGTTCTATAGAAAGTATTTGACTAATGTGTGGCACAGAAAGTATTTGACTCTAGCCACAAAATTACGAGGGGTGGGAGTATTTCGGCAAGGCCATTTTCTTGCCTGATGAAACATAATTTACAAACAAAATAATTGTGTTTAGTGAATCCGCCAGATCAGAGCCATTTGGAATGACCAGGCATGTTGTCTTGACAAGTGTGTGGATTTGACCATTGTCCTGTCCTGCTAAGCATTCAAAATGTAATGAGTACTTTTGGGTATCACGGAAATTGTATGGAGTAAAAAGTACATTATTTTCTTTAGGATTGTAGTGAAGTAAAAGTTGCAAAAAAAAGTATAAATAGTAAAGTACAGACACCGCAAAAAAAATAAAATAAATTCAGACTTTGGTGTAGGCTACTGTATGTTTTGACTCGGGTCCCCGAGCTTACATGAGCAAGGCAGTTAACCCACTGTTCCCCTGAGCAAGGCAGTTAACCCACTGTTCCCCTGAGCAAGGCAGTTAACCCACTGTTCCCCTGAGCAAGGCAGTTAACCCACTGTTCCCCTGAGCAAGGCAGTTAACCCACTGTTCCCCTGAGCAAGGCAGTTAACCCACTGTTCCCTGAGCAAGGCAGTTAACCCACTGTTCCCCTGAGCAAGGCAGTTAACCCACTGTTCCCCTGAGCAAGGCAGTTAACCCACTGTTCCCTGAGCAAGGCAGTTAACCCACTGTTCCCCTGAGCAAGGCAGTTAACCCACTGTTCCCCTGAGCAAGGCAGTTAACCCACTGTTCCCCTGAGCAAGGCAGTTAACCCACTGTTCCCCTGAGCAAGGCAGTTAACCCACTGTTCCCCTGAGCAAGGCAGTTAACCCACTGTTCCCCTGAGCAAGGCAGTTAACCCACTGTTCCCCTGAGCAAGGCAGTTAACCCACTGTTCCCCTGAGCAAGGCAGTTAACCCACTGTTCCCCTGAGCAAGGCAGTTAACCCACTGTTCCCCTGAGCAAGGCAGTTAACCCACTGTTCCCCGGGCTCCGATGACATGGATGTTGATTAAGGCAGCCCTCCTCACCTCTCTGATTGAGGGGTTGGGTTAAATGCAGAAGACACCTTTCAGTTGAATGCATTCAGTTGTACAACTGACTACAGTAGGTATCCCCCTTTCCCTTCCCGGTGGCGCAAGTTGATTTCTAAAAATATGTTTTCACTAGAGGGTATTGTGTGTAGATGGGTAAGAGAAAAAAAAATGATTTAATCCACTTTGAATTTAGGCTGTAACAACAAAATGTGGAATAAGTCAATGGGAATGAATACCTTCTGAAGGCACTGTACTTTTAAAATAAGTTTCCGTAGGATCTTTAGTAACCACAGAACACACACCTGTTTAAAGTCCCATCTTCAATTTTTTGGGGAAGAACATTCCATTGTTAGTTAGTACTTCAGTATTATTACAATTAAATGTTGTAAAAGTGTATGGTTTAAATGACAGTGATCTGTCTTTTAACTTACTGCCTTCCTTCTTGTTCCTTTCAGCAGCATATTTCTCTTAAGACTTTTTGTTTGTCCATTTTCCCCCTGGTGGCATTCATATTTTGTTTGTGCCCACAACTTGAAAAGAACACTATTGAATAGGAGAATTTTACTCTCCCAACTTATTTTTTTTTTTGTTTCCCCTACCAAAGGCTGTGCTTTTGTTGATGGTAAAGCATATGACATACTACTATTAGAATGAAAGGCATATAGGGAAACATATAACGTTGCTCTATCAAGTAGAGTAACTCCTCTGTGTTTTGGAGGGATGGAATCACAGATATTTCACTGGATGTTTAAAATGTGAAGCATCCGCTTGGTGTTTCCACATAATATTTGGTAGTGAGAGGAAACCTACTTGCGGACAGTGGGAGAAGATTGAAGGAGATGGATTTTGGCAGACATTATGTAAATTTTCTCATTGATGAAACATTTGATCTCAATAGAGTTTTCTGTTTCCAAAACTAGAATCTGTTATGAACAGAGTGGACCAAGGTTTGTTAACTTTAACCTTTGCAAAAACCTTTAGGAAAAGCAAAGGTGAGTTATTGCACACGCGCACTCACAGAGTATGCGTTCCCTAACGAAAACATCAGATGTTAGAACGAAGCCAATAGGATCTCGCTAGCTCGTACTTGGCTCTGTTCATTTGAAACGACAGGCGGTGGTCTATCTTGGTTAAGTTACAAAAATCTTTGATGGAATCCTTTATGCTAGCTAGCTCATTTTAGGTAAGAGTAGCTAAAGTAAGCTATTCGTTATCTAAACAAGAAAATACAACTATTTTTTTGGCCCAAAACTTTTGTCATTTTCTAAAAGTTATGAATTTGTGACTCTTGTTCCCGAACGTATTTAGTCCTCAATCTTGAACTCGAGATATGCCATTTTGAAAATGAGGCGTTTCCCGATAACAGGAATACGCGTCGTTACACTCGTTCATCCAATTGGTCGAGTAGGCGGGGTTTCTGTAATTTGGGTTTTTGGTAACTACGACCTGGTATTGCTCGTCGCCGTAATATTTTCCTAGTTGAAAATAAGTACAAAAGGGCGCGTTCGTAAATTCACTCTGGCTACCTACTCCGATTTCAGAGCACACTCAACTGAGTGTGCAGAGCGCAGAATAATTGATGAATTTATTAACGCTCAACACCCGTTGAATATGGCCGGTGCCACTAAACGTCAGCAAAAAAAAAAGCTGAATTAAATTGTTGCCAACATCACAGTTACCAACGCTCTGGATAACATGAAAACAGCCTAACCAGCTCTGCTAGTGAGAGTAAAATGGTCAGTGAGGTGTTCTCTCTTTTTTTGTTGTCTATCCGTTTTTAGCCTGGGTGCGTGACTGCCGTTGTGAGGTCAGAGAACGCTCGGATCAACTCTACTCCTCGGCCAGAGCGTCCAGTGTGTCCTCCGAAAGAGAAATGCTCTGAATTTAAGAGGACAATCTGACAACGCTCTGAATTTATGAGCGTGCACTCCAGAGTGAATTTACTAACACACCAAAGGTTCATATCAATGATTTATAGATACCCCTTTTACGTCATCTAGTGTGCTGTTTTGAAACCCTCGCGCCTCCATCTTGGCACTCCCCTACAATTGTAAAACATATTTTGGAAGCTATAGGATATACATTTACTAACGTCTACATTTGTTTTAGCCACGTTTATTCTATTACAGACACCTTAATGCATACTTTAAAATTGTATGTGAACTAAACATACAAATCAAATATATAAAACCATTTTCGGTAAAGTATAATTTTTTGAAAGTACTAATATTACTCTTCCCACTACACCAACAAAATAATACATAAATGCATTTAATTTTGTCCAAGAACCATTTAAATGAAATACCGAAGGATTCCATTCATTCATTCCCATGGAATGCGGCTTTTCTAAGGAGTGTCAATATGGCTTACCGGTGGGATCAAAGCTTCTCCTCAAAGATTTTTGTAACTAAACCAAGATATAGACCTCTCAAAGACCTCTCTGATGAGGATAGGCTACCCGTCTTGTTGGGGGAGGAGGCAGAGAGCTGTGGGTTGGCAGCGCACTATATTGCTGCCTGCCATAAATTGAGGGACAGTGTCTGACAGACCAATCAACCTGCACATGTACTCTACTGTATACATATTGTTATTGTTGAATGTATGGTTATTTTGACCCTTGGTTATTGTTGTTACTGTTGTCCCGTTGACAATTTTGATTTTCATTCTTATTTATTTTTTATATTGTCAATATCCCAAATGAGCTTTGGCAATATTTACATTGTTACGTCATGCCAATAAAGCGAATTGAATTGAAGCGAATTGATATACCACCGCCTGTCGTTTCCAATGGGAACAAATGAGTCATAGTGGGCACAGCCAAGCACAAGAAAGCGAGATCCTATTGGTGCGTTCTAGCATCATCTGCATGTTTTTCGTTATAGGGAACGTCTACCCTGTGAAGTGCGCGTGTGCAGTAACAATTCGCCTTTGCACTCATAAACAACGCGATCTATAAAAGTTTTGCAAAGGTTAAAGTTTACAAACCTTAGTTTATTCTGTTCATAACAGATTCTAGTTTTGGAAACAGACAACTATATTGAGATTAAATGTTTAATCGATAAGAAAATTTGCATAATATCGGCTAAAATCCATCTCGTTCCATCTTATCCCACTGCGCTCCAGTGGGCTTCCTCTCACTACCATATTTGGTAGTGGATGGAAACAGTAAGCGGATGCTTCACATTTAAAAATCCAGTGAAATGTCTATCTGTTTGTTATATCTGTGTTCTCATAGGGTGCGTTCGTAAATTGCCTCCAGTTTGTCAGAGTGCGCTCTGGATAGTTCGTCAACTCAGAGCGCACACTGGACGCTCTCACAGAGGAGTAGGGTTGATCTGAGTGTTCTGACCTTACAACGGCAGTGAAGTACTTAAGTTAACTGGCTAAAGTTGACTAGCTATTTCCAAACGCAAATGAGCAACACAACAAGGGAACACCTTTGACCATTTTACTTAACCTAGCAGAGGTGGTTAATTACGCTTCTTTGCCGACGTTTACCGACACCGGACATATTACAAGCATTTCGCTTCACCCGCAATAACATCTGCTAAAACACGCGTTGATAGCCAGAGTGAATTTACAAACGCACCCATATTATCTGCAATCCAAGGTCTATCAAAATAAATAATATGTTCACACAGTACATTGTGGACCTGCCCGCCCCTCTCGCAGTCAAACTATCCGCTCGGGCCAAGTCACCGGGCTAACCAAATAGGTCTGGTCCCAATGATTTTCAGCAGACCTGCTGGCCTGGGCTTCACCGAGTAAAAACAATTACTGTGGTACATTACAGTTATAACGGATAAAGTCAATTTGAAGCTTAATAAATGAATGTCCGTCTTCATTCTACAGTAGCATAATAAAGATATCCTGACCACAGTCTTCTTCTACACACGGAAACCGTGTACGAAAGCGAGGCTGCTGACGTATTTCCGCTTCCCCTCTTCTCGCAGTGAGAAAGAAACGGTCTGGCTGTTTGTGACGAAGCGGAAGAAGCGACAACACCGCAGGAAAAGACTATTCGTGATTAAATAACAAATCAATTGGAGGATAGTCTGTCTGGCTATTTGAGTCCATGACCAGACAGTGAGAACGGAGAGGAGGGCTTGAAGGTAGCCTTTTCGTTGGTAAGTCTTTTCAATGTTGTGTTTTTTTTTCCTCCCTCAAGCTAGCTGTATAGTAGCTAGCTAAGCGTACGGGATCACTCTGGCTTGTGCCACTGGTATCAAGGTTCTCCCTCTGTCAGTATACTGCTTTTGATATCGGCCTCTTTGGCTTGGCCCTAATTGTCTATGTTTTGAACCTGTGGAAAAACAGAAACCAATGTTACTAACTACTGTGTAGCTAATACTATTGTCATTTACGGTAACATCTGTCTTGTTATAGCTGCCTTCTACCCGTGTGCGCTCAACAATGTCCTAGGTCTAAGATAAGGGTGGCTAGAGCTATGATCTACTAGCTAATGAATCTCATTTCATAGACTCTGACCCTTCAAAGGCTATTTGAACCGTCAAAAGTGTTTGTAAACCAACAATGACATGTCTGTCAGTGGGTCTGCTGCCACAACAGAGGTAGAGAGAGGACGGGCAAGGGCCACTGCAATGAGGAAGGAAACCCGTTGTGGATGACGATGCCCAAGTAAAATAGATAACGATAGCTACCATAATACCTCACTACCAGTATAGTAATAGCATAAAAACCTAACGAGAAGCAGTGGATAAAATGCATACAGTGTTATTACAGTATAGAGCTGCCCATCCCTTTAAATGGGTGGTTTTACAACAGACTTGGGACTATTTTGTTACAATAACTCTTTGTCTCTAACCTTTGTCTAATAAATCAGATCATCAGCTTTGTACAGTAGCTAAGTTATTAGTTACGGTGGTACATCGTGATAGTGGTTACGTTAGTGCTGTAAAATTGGCTATCATTAATCATATTTCCCAACTTTATAACCTTGTGTCCTGACATGCAAGCAGATGCCTAACAATGCATGTCACCCTATAGTGTGTACTACATTGTTCTCACCTGCTAGATCTACTACATTTCATCATAGCTGTTTTGTGAAATATTGTTGCAATATATCAAAATGTTCAACTGATTACAATATATCAAAATGTAGACTTGTTTGACGATCCTTGGATATGTGACATTTTGGCATAGATTACCGTGCCGTTTCTGCTCTGTGTTTTATCCAGCAGCAGCGAATGCGGACAGATACAGTCGGTCCGGCGCATTGCAATCAGTACAGTTGCACGTGTCGGTGCGTGTGACTCGGGCCATTGAAGCATCCGCTGTACTATAAGGGCATTTGCTAATTCAATTTGGCCAAGTTTACTAGGCGCAGTTAAATAAATAAAATAAAACATATTTTTCTATTCCCCCCCTCCCCAAAGTGTAAATGCTAAAGCTTAAGCATTGTGGTCATTTCATAGCCCGATTAACATAATGGCTCATTACAAAGCAATAATGACAACAAAATAAGCAATAAGTACAATTTGATTACTACTTGATCCCCAAAACGTTTTGAAATCTCAGAAATGAAAAGGTAAATGTCCCTTCTCGTGCTCTCTCGTGCAGTAGCACATAGGGATGCTCCTGCATGGGTTTACACCACATAATGGCCTCCATAACAAAGGCTTTCTTTCTCTGCTTCCATGCTACTCTCTCTCCCTCGATTTTCTCATGCTCTCCATGCCGAGTCCCTATCTTCTACTCGCTATCTTTCTCCTTCACTTATTCAATTCAAAGGGCTTTATTGGCATGGGAAACATACATATGTTTACAAATCAAGTATAATAGATAATGAACAAAAGTGAAATAAACAGAAATGAGCAGTAAACATGACACTCACAAGACTTTCAAAGGAATAAAAACATTTTAAATGTCATTATGTACCGTGTTGTAATGATGTGCACATTGTTAAAGTACAAAGGGGAGCATAAATAAACATAAATATGGGTTGTTTTTACAATTGTGTTTGTTCTTCACTGGTTGCCCTTTTCTTGTGGCAACAGGTCACAACAAATGTTGCTTCTGTGATGGCACACTGGAATTTCCCCCGAATAGATCGGGTTTGTTTTAAAATTCTTTGTTTGTCTGTGTAATCTGAGGGAAATATGAGTCTCTAATATGGTCATACATTGTTAGGAAGCACAGCTCAGTTTCCACCTCATTTTGTGGGCAGTGAGCACATAGCCTGTCTTCTCTTGAGAGCCATGTCTGCCTACGGCGGCCTTTCTCAATAGCAAGGCTATGCTCACTGAGTCTGTACATAGTCAAAGCTTTCCTTAATTTTGTGTCAGTCACAGTGGTCAGGTATTCTGCCACTGTGTACTCTCTGTGTAGGGCCAAATAGCATTCTAGTTTGCTGTTTTTTTGTTAATTCTTCCCAATGTGTCAAGCAATTATCTTTTTTGTTTTCTCATGATTTGGTTGGGTCTAATTGTGTTGCTGTCCTGGGGCTCTGTGGGGTCTGTTTGTGTTCGTGAACAGAGCCACAGGACCAGCTTGCTTAGGGGACTCTTTTCCGGGTTAGTCTCTCGCTAGGCAATGGCTTGGGAATCGCTTCCTTTTAGGTGGTTGCAGAATTTAACAGCTCTTTTCTGGATTTTGATAATTAAAGGGTATTGTCCTAATTGTGCTCTGCATGCATTATTTGGTGTTTTACTTTGTACACAGAGGATGTTTTTGCAGAATTCTGCAAGTCTCAATTTGGTCTTTGTCCCATTTTGTGAATTCTTGGTTGGTTAGCTGAACCCAGACATTACAACCATGAAGGGCAATGGGATCTTAAACTGATTTTAATTTATTTTTTTTGCCAGATCCCAACTGGGATGTCAAATTTAATGTTCCTGTTGATGCCGTAGAAGGCCCTTTTTTGCCTCGTCTCTCAGATATTTCACAGCGTTGTGGAAGTTACCTGTGGTGCTGATGTTTAGGCCGATGTATGTATAGTTTTTTTGTGTGCTCTAGGGAATCGGTGTCTAGATGGAATTTGTATTTCTGGTCCTGACAACTGGACCTTTTTTGGAACACCATTATTTTTGTCTTACTGAGATTTATGCCAGCAGCATACCACCCTTTTTTATTTTTTATTTTACCTTTATTTAACTAGGCGAGTCAGTGAAGAACAAATTCTTATTTACAATGACGGCCTAGGAACAGTGGGTTAACTGCCTGTTCAGGGGCAGAACGACAGCTCGGGGACAGCTTGTCAGCTCAGGGATATGAACTTGCAACCTTTCGGTTACTAGTCCAACGCTCTAACCACTAGGCTACCCTGCCGCCCCTACCCTGCATACCACTGCTGGCTTTCTTCTGAAGCTAAGCAGGGTTGGTCCCGGTCAGTTCCTGGATGGGAGACCAGATGCTGCTGGAAGTGGTGTTGGAGGGCCAGTAGGAGGCACTCTTTCCTCTGGTCTAAAAAAATATCCCAATACCCCAGGGCAGTGATTGGGGACACTGCCCTGTGTAGGGTGCCGTCTTTCGGATGGGACCTTAAACGGGTGTCCTGACTCTCTCTGAGGTCATTAAAGATCCCATGACACTTATCGTAAGAGTAGGGGTGTTAACCCCGGTGTCCTAGCTAAATTCCCAATCTGGCCCTCAAACCATCACGGTCACCTAATAATCCCCAGTTTACAATTAGCTCATTCATCCCCCTCCTCTCCCCTGTAACTATTCCCCAGGTCGTTGCTGCAAATGAGAACGTGTTCTCAGTCAACTTACCTGGTAAAATAACGGATTAAAAAAAATTACTGTCAGGTCTGACAGAATCTGTGCAGAAGATCTAGGTGCTGCTGTAGGCCCTCCTTGGTTGGGAACAGAAGCACCAGATCATCAGCAAACAGTAGACATTTGACATCCGATTTTAGTAGGGTGAGGCCGGGTGCTGCAGACTGTTCTAGTACCCTCGCCAATTCATTGATATACAGTTGAAGTCGGAAGTTTACATACACTTAAGTTGGAGTCATTAAAACTGTTTTTTCATCCACTCAACACATTTCTTGTTAACAAACTATAGTTTTGGCAAGTTGGTTAGGATATCTACTTTGTGCATGACATAAGTCATTTTTCCAACAATTGTTTACAGACAGATTATTTCACTTATTCACTGTATCACAATTCCAGTGGGTCAGAAGTTTACATACACTAAGTTGACTGGGCCTTTAACAGCTTAGAAAATGCCAGATAATGATGTCATGGCTTTAGAAGCTTCTGGTAGGCTAATTGACATCATTTGAGTCAATTGGAGGTGTACCTTTGGATGTATTTCACGGCCTACCTTCAAATGTAGTGCCTCTTTGCTGGACATCATGGGAAAATCAAAAGAAATCAGCCAAGACCTCAGAAAAAAATTGTAGATCTCCACAAGTCTGGTTCATCCTTGGGAGCAATTTCCAAACGCCTGAAGGTACCACGTTCATCTGTACAAACAGAGCCGTCATACCGCTCAGGAAGGAGATGCGTTCTGTCTCCTAGAGATGAATGGACTTTGGTGCAAAAAGTGCAAATCAATCCCAGAACAACAGCAAAGGACCTTGTAAAGATGCTGGAGGAAACGGGTACAAAGCTATCTATTTCCACAGTAAAACAAGTCCTATATAGGCATAACCTGAAAGGCCGCTCAGCAAGGAAGAAGACACTGCTCCAAAACCGCCATAAAAAAGCCAGACTATGGTTTGCAACTGCACATGGGGACAAAGATTGTACTATTTGGAGAAATGTCCTGTGGTCTGATGAAACAAAAATATAACTGTTTGGCCATAATGACCGTTGTTGTGTTTGGCGGAAAAAGTGGGATGCTTGCAAACTAAAGAATACGATCCCAACTGTGAAGTACGTGGGTCGCAGCATCATGTTGTGGGGGTGCTTTACTGCAAAAGGGACTGGTGCACTTCACAAAATAGATGGCATCATGTGGAAGGAAAATTATATGGATATATTGAAGCAACATCTCAAGACATCAGTCAGGAAGTTAAAGCTTGGTCGCAAATGGGTCTTCCAAATGGACAATGACCCCAAGTATACTTCCAAGGTTGTGGCAAAATGGCTTAAGGACAACAAAGTCACGGTATTGGAGTGGCGATCACAAAGCCCTGACCTCAATGCTATAGAAAATTTGCAGGCAGAACAGAAAAGGCGTGTGTGAGCAAGGAGGCCTACACACCTAGCTCAGTTACACCAGCTCTGTGAGGAGGAATGGGCCAAAATTCACCCGCCTTATTGTGGGAAGGTTGGGGAAGGCTACCCTAAACATTTGACCCAAGTTAAACAATTTAAAGGCAACGCTACCAAATACTAATTGAGTGTATGTAAACTTCTGACCAACTGGGAATGTGATGCAAGAAATAATAGCCAAAATAAATAAATCAAATCAAATCAAATTTATTTGTCACATACACATGGTTAGCAGATGTTAATGCGAGTGTAGCGAAATGCTTGTGCTTCTAGTTCCGACAATGCAGTAATAACCAACAAGTAATCTAACTAACAATTTCAAAACTACTGTCTTATACACAGTGTAAGGGGATAAAGAATATGATAAAGAATATGTACATAAAGATATATATGAATGAGTGATGGTACAGAGCAGCATAGGCAAGATACAGTAGATGGTATCGAGTACAGTATATACATATGAGATGAGTATGTAAACAAAGTGGCATAGTTAAAGTGGCTAGTGATACATGTATTACATAAGGATGCAGTAGATGATATAGAGTACAGTATATACGTATGCATATGAGATGAATAATGTAGGGTATGTAACATTATATTAGGTAGCATTGTTTAAAGTGGCTAGTGATATATTTTACATCAATTCCCATTATTAAAGTGGCTGGAGTTGAGTCAGTGTCAGTGTCAGTGTGTTGGCAGCAGCCACTCAATGTTAGTGGTGGCTGTTTAACAGTCTGATGGCCTTGAGATAGAAGCTGTTTTTCAGTCTCTCGGTCCCAGCTTTGATGCACCTGTACTGACCTCGCTTCTGGATGATAGCGGGGTGAACAGGCAGTGGCTCGGGTGGTTGTTGTCCTTGATGATCTTTATGGCCTTCCTGTAACATCGGGTGGTGTAGGTGTCCTGGAGGGCAGGTAGTTTGCCCCCGGTGATGCGTTGTGCAGACCTCACTACCCTCTGGAGAGCCTTACGGTTGTGGGCAGAGCAGTTGCCGTACCAGGCGGTGATGCAGCCCGCCAGGATGCTCTCGATTGTGCATCTGTAGAAGTTTGTGAGTGCTTTTGGTGACAAGCCGAATTTCTTCTCTACTATTATTCTGACATTTCACATTCTTAAAATAAAGTAGTGATCCTAACTGACCTAAGACAAGGATTTTTTTTACTAAGATCAAATGTCAGTAATTGTGAAAAAACTGAGTTTAAATGTATTTGGCTAAGGTGTATGTAAACTTCAGACTGTAACTGTACATGTTGAAGAGAGTGGGACTTAAGCTGCATCCCTGTCTTAACCCACGGCCCTGTGGAAAGAAATGTATTTTTTTGCCAATTTTAGCTGCACACTTGTTTGTGTATATGGTTTTTATAGTATGTTTCTCCCCCAACTCTACTTTCCATCAGTTTGTATAGCAGACCCTCGTGCCAAATTGAGTCAAACGCTTTTTTGGAGTCAACACGGCATGAGAAGACTTTGCCATTGTTTTGGTTTGATTGTTTGTTAATTAGGTTGTGCAGGGTGAAATATGCGGTCAGTCGTATGGTCATTTGGTATAAAGCCAATTTGACATTTGTTCAGTACATTGTTTTCACTGAGGAAATTATAGGAGTCTGCTATTAATGATAACACAGAGGATTTCCCTAAGGTTGCTGTTGATGCATATCCCACGGTAGTTATTGGGGTCAAATTTGTCTTCACTTTTGTGGATTGGTGTGATCAGTCCTTGGTTCCAAATATTGAGGAAGATGTCAGAGCCGAGGATGATTTTTTTTAAAGTTTAGCCAATTTGTGGTCTGTATATTTTGTCATTTCATTTAGTATGCCATCAACTCCACAGGCCTTTTGGGTTGGTATTTTGTCCTGTAGTTCATTCAACGTAAATGGAAAATCCAGTAGGTTCTGGTAGTCTTTAACAGCTGATTGTAAGATTTGTAATTGATCATGTATATGTTTTTGCTGTTTGTTCTTTGTTATAGAGCCAAAACGATTGGAGAACATCCCTGTTTTGAATCAATACCTATTCTTGTTTGTTTAGTGTGTTACAATTTTCCCAGAAGTGGTTATATGCTATGGATTCTTCAGTTACATTGAGCTGATTTCTGAAGTGTGGTTCCTTTTTCATTACATTTCTGTATATCGAGTCTGTCTTCTATTATCCAGAGTTCTTACATTCTCGTCTTCTATTATCCAGAGTTCTTACATTCTCGTCTTCTATTATCCAGAGTTCTTACATTCTCGTCTTCTATTATCCAGAGTTCTTACATTCTCGTCTTCTATTATCCAGAGTTATTATTCTCGTCTTCTATTATCCAGAGTTCTTACATTCTCGTCTTCTATTATCCAGAGTTCTTACATTCTCGTCTTCTATTATCCAGAGTTCTTACATTCTCGTCTTCTATTATCCAGAGTTCTTACATTCTCGTCTTCTATTATCCAGAGTTCTTACATTCTCGTCTTCTATTATCCAGAGTTCTTACATTCTCGTCTTCTATTATCCAGAGTTCTTACATTCTCGTCTTCTATTATCCAGAGTTCTTACATTCTCGTCTTCTATTATCCAGTGTTCTTACATTCTCGTCTTCTATTATCCAGAGTTCTTACATTCTCGTCTTCTATTATCCAGAGTTCTTACATTCTCGTCTTCTATTATCCAGAGTTCTTACATTCTCGTCTTCTATTATCCAGTGCTCTTACATTCTCGCCTTCTATTATCCAGTGCTCTTACATTCTCGCCTTCTATTATCCAGTGCTCTTACATTCTCGTCTTCTATTATCCAGTGCTCTTACATTCTCGTCTTCTATTATCCAGTGCTCTTACATTCTCGTCTTCTATTATCCAGAGTTCTTACATTCTCGTCTTCTATTATCCAGAGTTCTTACATTCTCGTCTTCTATTATCCAGAGTTCTTACATTCTCGTCTTCTATTATCCAGTGCTCTTACATTCTCGCCTTCTATTATCCAGTGCTCTTACATTCTCGCCTTCTATTATCCAGTGCTCTTACATTCTCGCCTTCTATTATCCAGTGCTCTTACATTCTCGTCTTCTATTATCCAGTGCTCTTACATTCTCGTCTTCTATTATCCAGTGCTCTTACATTCTCGTCTTCTATTATCCAGTGCTCTTACATTCTCGTCTTCTATTATCCAGAGTTCTTACATTCTCGTCTTCTATTATCCAGAGTTCTTACATTCTCGTCTTCTATTATCCAGAGTTCTTACATTCTCGTCTTCTATTATCCAGAGTTCTTACATTCTCGTCTTCTATTATCCAGAGTTCTTACATTCTCGTCTTCTATTATCCAGAGTTCTTACATTCTCGTCTTCTATTATCCAGAGTTCTTACATTCTTGAAAATCCTGGAGAAGTCCTGAGATTTTAAAATGGTGTTTTCCAGGCCTGGAAAAGTTTTGGAAAATAATCTAATCTGAAACATTTTAAGAAAAGTCATGGAAATTAATTTAATACGTAATTTTATTTAGGCACAGTTTAAAAAAAATAAAGTTAAATCATCATTTCGACCAGGATCGGAATGACTCTAGAACATCTGTGTTTGCGCGCTTAACCTACATAGTGCGAGGCAAGGGGGCCATTGCTCAAGGATTGAGTGACAGTCGGACATTACAGCAGCAGGCAGGATAGAGAACAGAGTCATTAGGGAGCCAATTCAAAACATATTTTGTACCCTCTAGTTAACTGTTTGTCATGCCCCCCCCAAAAAAAAAAAAAAAAATTCACAGACACTGGCGAATAAGTTGATTTACTTTTTTTTAAACAATTCACATGATTCATTTTAAACTATAATTTCTGACTAAATGACGATTCACTTCTTCGTTTTGTATTAGTTGAGATTCGGTTCAATCCCAAAGAATCAAATTCATGTCAATCCAAATAATTGGTGAATCGTGAACATTCATTCTAGGCAGAAATATTAGATGAAGCCTTTATTTTTGAATGATGTGGCTTCAGTAAATGATACTCAGCCTGCAAAGTAAACACTTCTAAACGGGGCATAAAATGAACCCCTGCCATCCGCCAAATGCAGGTAGATTTAGGTATTGGCGGGTAAGAATCTATATTTTACCATCCATGTTGGCGTGTGGTCAATTTGTAGATCTCTACAGTGCGAGCATTACATTTGTGAATAGAAATAGTCAAGTATGTATGAGCACATGCTTCCGATTTTATTGTAGAAAAATGCTGCAGTAGCTGTTTTGTTTCATAGTTGCTAATCCCACTAAAAAAAAAATATGAATCCTATATACCACCTGAGGTAGCAACAATGCCTGGCAGGAGAGCTGTATGCTCTGAGTGAAATGCTGATAGATACATTTTTGGAGGCGCTGTGCACAGGGATAGAAGTTTGTCTAATTAACTCTAGGAAGTCTCCAAAGTGAGACTTTGTCCTCGTGTTTCTTGGTTATTTACATCGTGTTAATCATAAGCTAGGTTGTCTTTCAACATAGTTTGAGTCTGCTGCTTCAACTGATAGCGAAGAGACGCCCAAGTCAGATCCCAAATCTCACACACACAAACCTCAAGTGGCCCCGTTACCACAGTAACCTCCCGCCCTTTAAAGAGGCAGCTGAACATTTTTGTCTCATCTGATATTTTGGTTTAAAGACTCGGGCCACAAAAAAAGGCAAAGAATTTGAGCAATATACCACATTTACTTGTTACTAATACCTTTCTTGTTTTAGAAACATTACAAAACATGGTCATACGTTTTTAGTTCCTTTTGATGTAATTATATATTTTTTTTTTAAACAATCTGAGTGGCTGGTGGACCATAAAGTCAATTTTAGGCCCTTTATCTAAGGTAGCTAAGATAAATATTAATATATTAGAAAATGTACATTTCCTGAAAATTTGTGGGCTTGCTTCAGCTGAATAAAAAGATTTGTAGCCTACCATAGCCATTTATTTGATCTTTTGATATATTGAATGAGTGAATTATTGCAAAAGGCATAAAACGTATTTGGTTGAAATGTTGCAATGTTTTACATCAATGGGGGTCAACCATCCTCCGGGAGAGCTCATGGGGGTCAACCATCATCCGGGAGAGCTCATTGGGGGGTCAACCATCCTCCGGGAGAGCTCATTGGGGGATCAACCATCATCCAGGAGAGCTCATTGGGGGGTCACCCATCCTCCGGGAGAGCTCATTGGGGGGTCAACCATCATCCGGGAGAGCTCATTGGGGGTCACCCATCCTCCGGGAGAGCTCATTGGGGGTCACCCATCCTCCGGGAGAGCTCATGTGGGGGGTCAACCATCATGGGGGGGGGTCAACCATCCTCCGGGAGAGCTCATGGGGGGGGGTCAACCATCCTCCGGGAGAGCTCATGAGGGGGTCAACCATCCTCCGGGAGAGCTAATGGGGGGGGGTCAACCTTCCCCCAGGAGAACTCATGGGGGGGTCAACCATCCTCTGGGAGAACTCTAACAAACCACATTTTAGAGATCAGCTGCTCAACCGGACCTAAGTGTTTGAGCAGGGCTTGATCAAAAGCCTGCTTACCCAGTAACTCTGACTGAGGGTTGACCACATGTGTTTATACAGTTGCCTAACAGGTATTCTACTTTGTTGGGTGGGGGTTATTAGTCTAGATTCCAAGCTATCTGCTCTAATGTTGCTATTTTGTAGAATGCCCTTGATGATACTAGCCAGATGGCCACAGCTAGATAAATACCTAGCAAGACGACAAAGAAACAATAAAATTCACTCTCCATAATCACATACTGCCAATTGCCAGCCCATAGCCAAGTGTTTAGCTAGCTAATGTTAGCATATTCACTAGCTAGAACATCATAGTGCAGTGTGCTTAGCTAGCTAGCTAACATGGGCACCTGTTTAATGGAAACTAGCTAATCCATTGTGATTTTATTAGAATGTCAATACTAGCTACAGTGGTTAGCTAGCTTGCAGGAAGTAGTTAGTGTTGTGTCAATTGCGTCTGTGCACTTAGCTAGCTAACATCCCATAGCCTACATTGCATATGAAGTGTGACTAGCTCATCTGTGAACGTACGGAGAAAGTGCCCACTCTAAAAAATATATATATATATATTTTTTGTTCCTGCACATGGGGGTTTGTGTTCTCTGATTGGCTCGAAGTCAAGTTGTTGGCCACTGACGAACATTTTGATTCCACAAGTAGAACCGGTAGAACCGGGTCGGCACACAGCAGGTACACCGCCCACTGTGATAAGGCCGTACTTCTAGCCAGACGGGTTGTTGTTCTGTTCAGACTGGCCTCTTGGCATGATGCAGTGCCACTTTGCCAACGTAGTCCTTGCCAAAGGCCCATGCGTCACTCTCTGCCACCTCCCACCAGCCTGCATGCAGGTGACTCTGTTGCCTCTCCACTGGGGAACAGAAAGGAAAGGTGATGGCAGGAGGGTACCGGACCTGATTATCAAGGGCCGCCAAGTTTGTGTGTGTGTGTGTTTCTCCCAGGAATAGGCCTATGTGTATACTTACTCACAGAAATAGACCATAGAGTATCGCCATCGGGCGTACCAGTCTCACCCACTGTGATAAGGTCCTATCGGCAGTGTTACTCCTTTAAGGTCCAGCGGCCTCATACACTATATATACATCAGTATGTGGACACCCCTTTAAATTAGTGGATAGAGAATAACGTACTACTACCCAGGACATTACTGAGGTTAGAGAATAACATACTTATATATAATATAATATACACACACACACACACTTTGTGGACACCCCTTCAAATTAGTGGATTCAGCTATTTCAGCCACACCCATTGATGACCAGTGTATAAATCCAGCATAGCCATGCTTTCTCCATAGACAAACACGGGTAGTAGAATGGCCTTACTGAAGAGCTCCGTGACTTTCAAAGCATGCCACCTTTCCAACGAGTCAGTCAGTCAAATTTCTGCCCTGCTAGAGCCGGCCCGGTCAACTGTAAGTGCTGTTATTGTGAAGTAGAAACCTTTTTAAGGTCACAGAATGGGGACCGTGGAAGCGTGTAGCGCGTACAAAATCTGTCCTCAGTTGTAACACTCACTTCCAAACTGCCTCTGGAAGTAACGTCATCAGCCCAATAAATGTTTTGTCGGGAGCTTCCTGAAATGGGTTTCCATGGCTGAGCAGCTGCACACAAGCCTAAGATCACCATGCCCGAATGCATAGTGCCAACTATAAAGTTTGGTGGAGGAGGAATAATGGTCTGGGGCTGCTTTTCATTGTTTGTGCCTCTTTGTTTCAGGGAAGGGGAATCATTAACGCTACGGCCTACAATTTACATTCTACACGATTCTGTGCTTCCAACTTTGTGGCAACAGTTTGGGGAAGGTGCTGCTACAACAACCTCCAGTCTTCTGGGAAAGCTTTCCACTAGATGTTGGCACTTGACTGGCCTGCACAGAACCCTGACCTCAACCCCATCGAACACCTTTGGGATGAATTGGAACGCCGACTGTGAGCCAGGTGTATCGCCCAAACATCAGTGTCCGACGTCACTAATGCTCTTGTGGCTGAATGAAAGCAAGTCCCCGTTCCAATGTTCCAACATCTAGTGGAAAGCCTTCCCAGAAGACTGGAGGTTGTTGTAGCAGCAAAAGGGAGGGGAGGGGGGGGGCCTGCTCCCTCCTGCCATATTATATATAAGTATGTTATTCTCTAACCTCAGTAATGTCCTGGGTAGTTGTACGTTATTCTCTATCCACTAATTTAAAGGGGTGTCCACATACTGATGTATATATAGTGTATGAGGCCGCTGGACCTTAAAGGAGTAACACTGCCGATAGGACCTTATCACAGTGGGTGAGACTGGTACGCCCGATGGCGATACTCTATGGTCTATTTCTGTGAGTAAGTATACACATAGGCCTATTCCTGGGAGAAACACACACACACACAAACTTGGCGGCCCTTGATAATCAGGTCCGGTACCCTCCTGCCATCACCTTTCCTTTCTGTTCCCCAATGAGATGTTCGACGAGTGGGTGTCCACACACTTTTGGTCATGTAGTGTATATGTTATTTTCAGAGGTAGACCTGGCCAGCCAAAACCGTCAAATACTCCATGTAAACGTGCATGTGTGAATGGATTCTCAATTTGCAGTATGGTTCTGGAAACATAAAGCCATTTTCTTTTTTTTTTACGTTCAAATCAAAATAATTTCTCAATTGCAAAATACACATTCACTGTACACAGATTTAACCAGCTTTATCCTATTTCAGTGGCCTTTGGTCTTCTTCCATTCCACACAGGTTTTCGGAGCATGCTAGATAGAGAGACCACGTGTTAATTAGCTGTTTTCCGTCTACCAGTGCTGTAAACATGGAGATATGCCCATGTGGGAACACTAACCCCATATAACGGTGTTTATCAATGTGATTTTATTTATTTTTAAATCTTGCTGATATGAAAGATAAGGTCCTTATGCTTCCAAAGCCGTACCGCTAGAATGTGTGTTAATGTTCAGACCAAGCATCGGGGCTCTTAACAAAAATTGGATCAGAGTCGTGGGCTATCTCTCCATCCATCACTCTTTCTCTGGGCTCTCTCTCCCTTTTCCCTCAGCCACAGCCTGGCTCCATCAGAGCAGAGGGCTGAATTCAAGGCATTAGTCAGGCCTATCAGATGGCAATCTCTTCACTGCAGTTCCCTGGCACACTGAGTGCTCTGTTTCCTAGACACATGCCTTCTCTCCCCTGCTCTCTGTTTCCTAGACACATGCCCTTCTCTCTGTGTTCGCAGACACAAAATCAAATCAAATCAAATTTTATTTGTCACATACACATGGTTAGCAGATGTTAATGCGAGTGTAGCGAAATGCTTGTGCTTCTAGTTCCGACAATGCAGTAATAACGAGCAAGTAATCTAACTAACAATTCCAAAAAAAACTACTGTCATACACAGTGTAAGGGGATAAAGAATATGTACATAAGGATATATGAATGAGTGATGGTACAGAGCAGCATAGGCAAGATACAGTAGATGATATCGAGTACAGTATATACATATGAGATAAGTATGTAAACCAAGTGGCATAGTTAAAGTGGCTAGTGATACATGTATTACATAAGGATGCAGTCGATGATATAGAGTACAGTATCAACGTATGCATATGAGATGAACAATGTAGGGTAAGTAACATTATATAAGGTATCAAATCAAATCAAATAAAATTTATTTATATAGCCCTTCGTACATCAGCTGATATCTCAAAGTGCTGTACAGAAACCCAGCCTAAAACCCCAAACAGCAAGCAATGCAGGTGTAGAAGCACGGTGGCTAGGAAAAACTCCCTAGAAAGGCCAAAACCTAGGAAGAAACCTAGAGAGGAACCAGGCTATGTGGGGTGGCCAGTCCTCTTCTGGCTGTGCCGGGTGGAGATTATAACAGAACATGGCCAAGATGTTCAAATGTTCATAAATGACCAGCATGGTCGAATAATAATAAGGCAGAACAATTGAAACTGGAGCAGCAGCACAGTCAGGTGGAAGTTGAAACTGGAGCAGCAGCATGGCCAGGTGGACTGGGGACAGCAAGGAGTCATCATGTCAGGTAGTCCTGGGGCATGGTCCTAGGGCTCAGGTCAGTTGAAACTGGAACAGCAGCATGGCCAGGTGGACTGGGGACAGCAAGGAGTCATCATGTCAGGTAGTCCTGGAGCTCAGGTCCTAGGGCTCGGGTCCTCCGAGAGAGAGAAAGAAAGAGAGAAGGAGAGAATTAGAGAACGCACACTTAGATTCACACAGGACACCGAATAGGACAGGAGAAGTACTCCAGATATAACAAACTGACCCCAGCCCCCGACACATAAACTACTGCAGCATAAATACTGGAGGCTGAGACAGGAGGGGTCAGGAGACACTGTGGCCCCATCCGAGGTCACCCCCGGACAGGGCCAAACAGGAAGGATGTAACCCCACCCACTTTGCCAAAGCACAGCCCCCACACCACTAGAGGGATATCTTCAACCACCAACTTACCATCCTGAGACAAGGCTGAGTATAGCCCACAAAGATCTCCGCCACGGCACAACCCAAGGGGGGCGCCAACCCAGACAGGATGACCACAACAGTGAATCAACCCACTCAGGTGACGCACCCCCTCCAGGGACGGCATGAGAGAGCCCCAGTAAGCCAGTGACCCGGCCCCTGTAATAGGGTTAGAGGCAGAGAATCCCAGTGGAAAGAGGGGAACCGGCCAGGCAGAGACAGCAAGGGCGGTTCGTTGCTCCAGAGCCTTTCCGTTCACCTTCCCACTCCTGGGCCAGACTACACTCAATCATATGACCCACTGAAGAGATGAGTCTTCAGTAAAGACTTAAATGTTGAGACCGAGTTTGCGTCTCTGACATGGGTAGGCAGACCGTTCCATAAAAATGGAGCTCTATAGGAGAAAGCCCTGCCTCCAGCTGTTTGCTTAGAAATTCTAGGGACAATTAGGAGGCCTGCGTCTTGTGACCGTAGCGTACGTGTAGGTATGTACGGCAGGACCAAATCAGAGAGATAGGTAGGAGCAAGCCCATGTAATGCTTTGTAGGTTAGCAGTAAAACCTTGAAATCAGCCCTTGCTTTGACAGGAAGCCAGTGTAGAGAGGCTAGCACTGGAGTAATATGATCAAATTTTTTGGTTCTAGTCAGGATTCTAGCAGCCGTATTTAGCACGAACTGAAGTTTATTTAGTGCTTTATCCGGGTAGCCGGAAAATAGAGCATTGCAGTAGTCTAACCTAGAAGTGACAAAAGCATGGATTAATTTTTCTGCATCATTTTTGGACAGAAAGTTTCTGATTTTTGCAATGTTACGTAGATGGAAAAAAGATGTCCTTGAAATGGTCTTGATATGTTCTTCAAAAGAGAGATCAGGGTCCAGAGTAACGCCGAGGTCCTTCACAGTTTTATTTGAGACGACTGTACAACCATTAAGATTAATTGTCAGATTCAACAGAATATCTCTTTGTTTCTTGGGACCTAGAACAAGCATCTCTGTTTTGTCCGAGTTTAATAGTAGAAAGTTTGCAGCCATCCACTTCCTTATGTCTGAAACACATGCTTCTAGCGAGGGCAATTTTGGGGCTTCACCATGTTTCATTGAAATGTACAGCTGTGTGTCATCCGCAAAGCAGTGAAAGTTTACATTATGTTTTCGAATAACATCCCCAAGAGGTAAAATATATAGTGAGAACAATAGTGGTCCTAAAACGGAACCTTGAGGAACACCGAAATTTACAGTTGATTTGTCAGAGGACAAACCATTCACAGAGACAAACTGATATCTTTCCGACAGATAAGATCTAAACCAGGCCATAAGGTAGCATTGTTTAAAGTGGCTAGTGATATATTTACATAATTTCCCATAAATTCCCATGATTAAAGTGGCTGGAGTAGAGTCAGTGTCATTGACAGTGTGTTGGCAGTAGCCACTCAATGTTAGTGGTGGCTGTTTAACAGTCTGATGGCCTTGAGATAGAAGCTGTTTTTCAGTCTCTCGGTCCCAGCTTTGATGCACCTGTACTGACCTCGCCTTCTGGATGGCAGCGGGGTGAACAGGCAGTGGCTCGGGTGGTTGATGTCCTTGTTGTGCAGACCTCACTACCCTCTGGAGAGCCTTACGGTTGAGGGCGGTGCAGTTGCCATACCAGGCGGTGATACAGCCCGCCAGGATGCTCTCGATTGTGCATCTGTAGAAGTTTGAGTGCTTTTGGTGACAAGCCGAATTTCTTCAGCCTCCTGAGGTTGAAGAGGCGCTGCTGCGCCTTCCTCACGATGCTGTCTGTGTGAGTGGACCAATTCAGTTTGTCTGTGATGTGTATGCCGAGGAACTTAAAACTTGCTACCCTCTCCACTACTGTTCCATCGATGTGGATGGGGGTGTTCCCTCTGCTGTTTCCTGAAGTCCACAATCATCTCCTTAGTTTTGTTGACGTTGAGTGTGAGGTTATTTTCCTGACACCACACTCCGAGGGCCCTCACCTCCTCCCTGTAGGCCGTCTCGTCGTTGTTGGTGATCAAGCCTACCACTGTTGTGTCGTCCGCAAACTTGATGATTGAGTTGGAGGCGTGCATGGCCACGCAGTCGTGGGTGAACAGGGAGTACAGGAGAGGGCTCAGAACGCACCCTTGTGGGGCCCCAGTGTTGAGGATCAGCGGGGAGGAGATGTTGTTGCCTACCCTCACCACCTGGGGGCGGCCCGTCAGGAAGTCCAGTACCCAGTTGCACAGGGCGGGGTCGAGACCCAGGGGACTTGAGCTTGGAGGGTACTATGGTGTTGAATGCCGAGCTGTAGTCGATGAACAGCATTCTCACATAGGTATTCCTCTTGTCCAGATGGGTTAGGGCAGTGTGCAGTGTGGTTGAGATTGCATCGTCTGTGGACCTATTTGGGCGGTAAGCAAATTGGAGTGGGTCAAGGGTGTCAGGTAGGGTGGAGGTGATATGGTCCTTGACTAGTCTCTCAAAGCACTTCATGATGACGGATGTGAGTGCTACAGGGCGGTAGTCGTTTAGCTCAGTTACCTTAGCTTTCTTGGGAACAGGAACAATGGTGGCCCTCTTGAAGCATGTGGGAACAGCAGACTGGTATAGGGATTGATTGAATATGTCCGTAAACACACCGGCCAGCTGGTCTGCGCATGCTCTGAGGGCGCGGCTGGGGATGCCGTCTGGGCCTGCAGCCTTGCGAGGGTTAACACGTTTAAATGTCTTACTCACTTCGGCTGCAGTGAAGGAGAGACCGCATGTTTCCGTTGCAGGCCGTGTCAGTGGCACTGTATTGTCCTCAAAGCGGGCAAAAAGTTATTTAGTCTGCCTGGGAGCAAGACATCCTGGTCCGTGACTGGGCTGGGTTTCTTCCTGTAGTCCGTGATTGACTGTAGACCCTGCCACATACCTCTTGTGTCTGAGCCGTTGAATTGAGATTCTACTTTGTCTCTGTACTGGCGCTTAGCTTGTTTGATAGCCTTGCGGAGGGAATAGCTGCACTGTTTGTATTCAGTCATGTTACCAGACACCTTGCCCTGATTAAAATCAGTGGTTCGTGCCTTCAGTTTCACACGAATGCTGCCATCAATCCACGGTTTCTGGTTAGGGAATGTTTTAATCGTTGCTATGGGAACGACATCTTCAACGCACGTTCTAATGAACTCGCACACCGTATCAGCGTATTCGTCAATGTTGTTGTCTGACGCAATACGAAACATCTCCCAGTCCACGTGATGGAAGCAGTCTTGGAGTGTGGAGTCAGCTTGGTCGGACCAGCGTTGGACAGACCTCAGCGTGGGAGCTTCTTGTTTTAGTTCCTGTCTGTAGGCAGGGATCAACAAAATGGAGTCGTGGTCAGCTTTTCCGAAAGGGGGGCGGGGCAGGGCCTTATATGCGTCGCGGAAGTTAGAGTAACAATGATCCAGGGTCTTTCCACCCCTGGTTGCGCAATCGATATGCTGATAAAATTTAGGGAGTCTTGTTTTCAGATTAGCCTTGTTAAAATCCCCAGCTACAATAAATGCAGCCTCCGGATAAATCGTTTCCAGTTTGCAGAGAGTTAAATAAAGTTCGTTCAGAGCCATCGATGTGTCTGCTTGGGGGGATATATACGGCTGTGATTATAATCGAAGAGAATTCTCTTGGTAGATAATGCGGTCTACATTTGATTGTGAGGAATTCTAAATCAGGTGAACAGAAGGATTTGAGTTCCTGTATGTTTCTTTCATCACACCATGTCACGCGTTGGCCATAAGACATACGCCCCCGCCCGTCTTCTTACCAGAAAGATGTTTGTTTCTGTCGGCGCGATGCGTGGAGAAACCCGCTGGCTGCACCGCTTCGGATTGCGTCTCTCCAGTTAGCCATGTTTCCGTGAAGCAGAGAACGTTACAGTCTCTGATGTCCCTCTGGAATGCTACCCTTGCTCGGATTTCATCAACCTTGTTGTCAAGAGACTGGACATTGGCAAGAAGAATGCTAGGGAGTGGTGCACGATGTGCCCGTCTCCGGAGTCTGACCAGAAGACCGCTTCGTTTCCCTCTTTTTCTGAGTCGTTTTTTTTTTGGGTCGCTGCATGTGATCCACTCGGTTACACTGGTTGTAAGGCAGAACACAGGATCCGCGTCGCGAAAAACATATTCTTGGTCGTACTGATGGTGAGTTGACGCTGATCTTATATTCAGTAGTTCTTCTCGGCTGTATGTAAAGAAACCTAAGATGACCTGGGGTACTAGTGTAAGAAATAACACGTAAAAAAACAAAACACTGCATAGTTTCCTAGGAACGCGAAGCGAGGCGGCCATCTCTGTCGGCGCCGGAACTACACATGCCTTCTCTCTGTGTTCGCAGACACATGCCTTCTCTCCCCTGCTCTCTGTGTTCGCAGACACATGCCTTCTCTCCCCTGCTCTCTGTGTTCGCAGACACATGCCTTCTCTCTGTGTTCGCAGACACATGCCTTCTCTCTGTGTTCGCAGACACATGCCTTCTCTCTGTGTTCGCAGACACATGCCTTCTCTCTGTGTTCGCAGACACATGCCTTCTCTCTGTGTTCGCAGACACATGCCTTCTCTCTGTGTTCGCAGACACATGCCTTCTCTCTGTGTTCGCAGACACATGCCTTCTCTCTGTGTTCGCAGACACATGCCTTCTCTCTGTGTTCGCAGACACATGCCTTCTCTCTGTGTTCGCAGACACATGCCTTCTCTCTGTGTTCGCAGACACATGCCTTCTCTCTGTGTTCGCAGACACATGCCTTCTCTCTGTGTTCGCAGACACATGCCTTCTCTCTGTGTTCGCAGACACATGCCTTCTCTCTGTGTTCGCAGACACATGCCTTCTCTCTGTGTTCGCAGACACATGCCTTCTCTCCCCTGCTCTCTGTTTCCTAGACACATGCCTTCTCTCCCCTGCTCTCTGTGTTCCTAGACACATGCCTTCTCTCCCCTGCTCTCTGTTTCCTAGACACATGCCTTCTCTCCCCTGCTCTCTGTGTTCCCAGACGTTTGAACAGTAGTGTACATTAGGCTGACATGACTAGTCAGGAAGAACATGAGTTAGAGACCTCATGACCAGGAGGACTAGACTATTTCCACTCTTCTTGTTGACTGACAACACAAGGCCTACTTCTGAGGGCAGAGTTGGTCAGATTCACAATGTTTAATGGTCACATGTACAGGGTTGCAGGTGTGATTGCAGGGTACAGTGAAAATCTTAGGCTTCACGCTCCAACACGGAGGACTAAATGAAATAAGAGTAGAACAGCACAGTAAGAATTGTCCACTTTTAAAGATTAGACACCATTTTCCACCCAGGTTTTGCTGAGTTTGTAATCTGATTTACAGCAGCAATCTGATTACAGTAGAGTAGTTCTGGGAGTTATTCCCTCTTACCAAGACAGAAGGCTGAGTCCAAATGGCTCCCTATAAAGTGCACTACTTTTCATATATAGTGCACTACTTTTCATATATAGTGCACTACTTTTCACATATAGTGCACTACTTTTGACCAGAACCCTATGGGCCATGGTCAAAATTAGTGCATTAGACTATACAGGGAATAGGGTGCCATTTGGGACAGGCCCAAGATCAGATTTTAATAGTCTGGATCCAGCAGATCCCTTCTCACACCACAGACGCTGTGAGACATACGAGATGAGACAGGATGTGGAATTGTGCCAGAGAGGATAGCATGTTACCACCACAAATGGCACGGTTGGTGAAATTTAATTTAGAATTAGAAGATGGGTACTAGCTAGCATGTACGTGCTAGCTAGTGTTGTGCTAGCCTGCTCGTGTTGTGCTAGCCTGCTCGTGTTGTGCTAGCCTGCTCGTGTTGGGCTAGCCTGCTCGTGTTGTGCTAGCCTGCTCGTGTTGGGCTAGCCTGCTCGTGTTGGGCTAGCCTGCTCGTGTTGGGCTAGCCTGCTCGTGTTGGGCTAGCCTGCTCGTGTTGTGCTAGCCTGCTCGTGTTGGGCTAGCCTGCTCGTGTTGGGCTAGCCTGCTCGTGTGGGCTAGCCTGCTCGTGTTGGGCTAGCCTGCTCGTGTTGGGCTAGCCTGCTCGTGTTGGGCTAGCCTGCTCGTGTTGGGCTAGCCTGCTCGTGTTGGGCTAGCCTGCTCGTGTTGGGCTAGCCTGCTCGTGTTGGGCTAGCCTGCTCGTGTTGGGCTAGCCTGCTCGTGTTGGGCTAGCCAGCTGCACATGTAACATTGGTTAACATAGATACTCTGTTCCGTCTGTCACAAGACTACATGGGTTGTAAGTTAATTAACTAGCTTACTACACGACATCCAGAATAACATCTGTCGTGGGCACCAATTCAGATATCTAGCCTAAATTGATTTATTTTCATTTGTTTTGATGCTATCAGTTTTTGTTTTTCTACCAATTAATTTCCAGTCAGATATCTGTTTTCAGCAGTGGCTGTATTGTGTGGGCCAGAGTGTTTGGTTTGTTCAAACTTCCTTAATAAAAAAACAGTCTGTCAACAGAAACAAACTGTGAAGATGGGTCTATTCCTGGCCGTATCAAACCAGGAAACATTCATTTCTATTGTCATTGTGTGTAAGAGAAACTGGATGACAGAGACCAAAACTATTCTTAGAATGCTTTGATGACGGGCCAGCTGAGAGCTCAACGGAAAGGTTGGGCCAATAGAAGCAGAGTAATATTAAGGTTATTGCAACTTTTAATGTGTTTATTACAACAACAAAAAAACTCTTATTACACAGTTATTATCATTAACACCAATCAGTGTAATCCAATCTAAAGTAGCAGGTGTGGTGACACCATCATCCTAGAGTGAATCGATCACGCAACACGCATCCATGCCTCCTGGTAACCTTTGGTTACGTGCCTCTGCAGAGGACAAGAAGACTATGGAGGAGACACATGAGGTCAGATGATTTTAGGAATATAAAGGAGGAAAATAGATTTTGCACAAGAGAAAGAAGTATAAGAGGTTCTCCTGGCAATCTTAATGTAGTTAGGCTACAGGCTAATCGGGCTGCTTTGTGTTGGAAGGATTTCACAACCTTGGATTTAATAGGTTTGGATTTACTTTTCCACATCCTTAGACTTCACAGTCTCTGCTATAGCAGCTTCACTGCTTTGGGCTTCCCTTCACAGATTACAGTCTCTGCTATAGCAGCTTCACTGCTTTGGGCGTCCCTTCACAGATTACAGTCTCTGCTATAGCAGCTTCACTGCTTTGGGCGTCCCTTCACAGATTACAGTCTCTGCTATAGCAGCTTCACTGCTTTGGGCGTCCCTTCACAGATTACAGTCTCTGCTATAGCAGCTTCACTGCTTTGGGCTTCCCTTCACAGATT
>NC_056446.1:38060187-38102687 GCF_018296145.1 Oncorhynchus tshawytscha
TCTCTCTGTCCCGCTCTCTGTCTCTCTCTCTCTCTGTCCCGCTGTGTCTCTCTCTCTGTCCCGCTGTCTCTCTCTCTCTGTCCCGCTGTGTCTCTCTCTGTCCCGCTGTCTCTCTCTCTCTCTGTCCCGCTGTCTCTCTCTCTCTGTCCCGCTGTGTCTCTCTCTCTGTCCCGCTGTCTCTCTCTCTCTGTCCCGCTGTCTCTCTCTCTCTCTGTCCCGCTGTGTCTCTCTCTCTCTCCCGCTGTCTCTCTCTCTCTCTCTCTCTCTCTGTCCCGCTGTCTCTCTCTCTCTCTGTCCCGCTGTGTCTCTCTCTCTCTCTCTGTCCCGCTGTCTCTCTCTCTCTCTCTGTCCCGCTGTGTCTCTCTCTCTGTCCCGCTGTCTCTCTCTGTCCCGCTGTCTCTCTCTCTCTCTCTGTCCCGCTGTGTCTCTCTCTCTCTGTCCCTGTCTCTCTCTCTCTCTCTCTGTCCCGCTGTGTGTCTCTCTCTCTCTCTCTCTCTGTCCCGCTGTCTCTCTCTCTCTCTCTCTGTCCCGCTGTGTGTCTCTCTCTCTCTGTCCCGCTGTCTCTCTCTGTCCCGCTGTCTCTCTCTCTCTCTCTGTCCCGCTGTGTGTCTCTCTCTCTCTGTCCCGCTGTCTCTCTCTGTCCCGCTGTCTCTCTCTCTCTCTCTGTCCCGCTGTGTGTCTCTCTCTCTCTGTCCCGCTGTCTCTCTCTCTCTCTGTCCCGCTGTGTGTCTCTCTCTCTCTGTCCCTGTGCTGTCTCTCTCTGTCCCGCTCTCTCTCTCTCTCTCTCTCTCTGTCCCGCTGTGTGTCTCTCTCTCTCTGTCCCGCTGTGTGTCTCTCTCTCTCTCTCTCTCTGTCCCTGCTGTGTGTCTCTCTCTCTCTGTCCCGCTGTGTGTCTCTCTCTCTCTGTCCCGCTGTCTCTCTCTCTCTCTGTCCCGCTGTGTGTCTCTCTCTCTCTGTCCCGCTGTGTCTCTCTGTCTCTCTGTCTCTGTCTCTCTGTCTCTCTCTCTCTCTCTCTCTCTCTCTCTCTCTCGCTGTCTCTCTCTCTCTTGCTCTCTCTTGCCCCCCCTCAGCTCCAATGTCTGTGTTCTTGTTTTACTGTCGAGTCTTTCCCCCCTTTCTTTTTTCTTGACATATTTCTCGTCCGTCCCAGTAGATTAACTAGCATATTAATATAGCAGATTATATTTCCCGGTTCCTCCACAGGTCTGTTTTTGTTTTTAGTGTGACAGCAGCAGTGTGAGCAGACCACAGCAGAGATCAGAGGAAGTTTTCAAGCTGATGGTGATGAAACTGATGCGTTCTGTAATGGGAGAGCTAATGTAACGATACGTAGGCCTCTGTCTGAACCCTCTGTCTGTCTCTGATACTGTCAGAGTGTAAACAGGACTCTCTCGCTCTCTCTGACTCTCTCAATTCAGTTTACTTTATTGACATTGACAATGGAAGTGTTTTCCTTTCAAAGTAAACAGATATAAGAACGATGGCCAAAGACAGGAATATACCAGACTGTTTGTAATGAAGTGATAACAGTGATGTTGGTACTCATATTAACAGCAGTTACAACACAGAATATGCTAATATGAATAATCAACACTTTCACCAACTATGCATCTTAAAGTTTATTTTCATCATTTAGGCTTTATAATTCTTTAATGTTTAATTTTTTTATTTTTAGGAGCATTTTCTGTCAAATAGATCTCTTCCTGGGGGCATAATGACCCCAGGCTGCCATCTCTGGGCTGCCAGGTTTGCCTGTAAGGACCAGTCTCTATGGCCAGACCGTGCTCAGGGGCGGCAGGGTAGCCTAGTGGTTAGAGCATTGGACTAGTAACCGAAAGGTTGCAAGTTCATATCCCCGAGCCTACAAGGTACAAATCTGTCGTTCTGCCCCTGAACAAATCAAATGTATTTGTCACATACACATGGTTAGCAGATGTTAATGCGAGTGTAGCGAAATGCTTGTGCTTCTAGTTCCGACAATGCAGTAATAACCAACGAGTAATCTAGCCTAACAATCCCACTACTACCTTATACACACAAGTGTAAAGGGATAAGAATATGTACATAAAGATATATGAATGAGTGATGGTACAGAACGTCATAGGCAAGATACAGTGGACATATGAGATGAGTAATGTAGGGTATGTAAACAGTTAACCTAGGCCGTCATTGTAAATAAGAATTTGTTCTTAACTGACTTGCCTAGTTAAATAAAGGTAAAATAAATAAAACATAGAAAACCACTATCAGTCATAGTGGTCTAGCTCCTTGTACACTCTGTTTTAGAGCCAAATAGCATGTATTTTTATTTGTCATGGTTTCATTCTAATAGGTGATATATTTTATCTTTTTTTTTTGCTTAGTGATAATTTGGCCAGATTTTTCTGAGTTGTCCTGAGGCTTTGGTCCTGTCTACACTTCACACTCACATGTGGCTTCTGCTATCAGAATACGAAGATTGCATTGAAAAGAAGGGTCTAGACTCTAGAGGTCGACCGATTAATCGGAATGGCCGATTTTTAATTAGGGCCGATTTTCACGTCTTCACAACAATCGGAAATCTGTATTTTTGGATGCCGATTTGGCCGATTTTAATAAAATATAAATATAAAAACAACTACAACCTTTATTTAACTCGGCAAGTCAGTTAAGAACAAACACGTTCTTATTCTTACTGCCTTGTTCAGGGGAACAGTGGGTTAACTGTCTTGTTCAGGGGAACAGTGGGTTAACTGCCTTGTTCAGGGGAACGGTGGGTTAACTGCCTTGTTCAGGGGAACGGTGGGTCAACTGCCTTGTTCAGGGGAACGGTGGGTCAACTGCCTTGCTCAGGGGAACGGTGGGTCAACTGCCTTGTTCAGGGGAACGGTGGGTTAACTGCCTTGTTCAGGGGAACGGTGGGTTAACTGCCTTGTTCAGGGAACGGTGGGTTAACTGCCTTGTTCAGGGAACGGTGGGTTAACTGCCTTGTTCAGGGGAACGGTGGGTTAACTGCCTTGTTCAGGGGAACGGTGGGTTAACTGCCTTGTTCAGGGAACGGTGGGTTAACTGCCTTGTTCAGGGGAACGGTGGGTTAACTGCCTTGTTCAGGGGAACGGTGGGTTAACTGCCTTGTTCAGGGAACGGTGGGTTAACTGCCTTGTTCAGGGAACGGTGGGTTAACTGCCTTGTTCAGGGGAACGGTGGGTTAACTGCCTTGTTCAGGGAACGGTGGGTTAACTGCCTTGTTCAGGGGAACGGTGGGTTAACTGCCTTGTTCAGGGGAACGGTGGGTTAACTGCCTTGTCCAGGGGAACGGTGGGTTAACTGCCTTGTCCAGGGAACGGTGGGTTAACTGCCTTGTCCAGGGGAACGGTGGGTTAACTGCCTTGTCCAGGGGAACGGTGGGTTAACTGCCTTGTCCAGGGAACGGTGGGTTAACTGCCTTGTCCAGGGGAACGGTGGGTTAACTGCCTTGTCCAGGGGAACGGTGGGTTAACTGCCTTGTCCAGGGAACGGTGGGTTAACTGCCTTGTCAGGGAACGGTGGGTTAACTGCCTTGTTCAGGGAACGGTGGGTTAACTGCCTTGTTCAGGGGAACGGTGGGTTAACTGCCTTGTTCAGGGGAACGGTGGGTTAACTGCCTTGTTCAGGGGAACGGTGGGTTAACTGCCTTGTTCAGGGAACGGTGGGTTAACTGCCTTGTTCAGGGGAACGGTGGGTTAACTGCCTTGTTCAGGGAACGGTGGGTTAACTGCCTTGTTCAGGGAACGGTGGGTTAACTGCCTTGTTCAGGGGGAACGGTGGGTTAACTGCCTTGTTCAGGGGAACGGTGGGTTAACTGCCTTGTTCAGGGAACGGTGGGTTAACTGCCTTGTTCAGGGGAACGGTGGGTTAACTGCCTTGTTCAGGGGAACGGTGGGTTAACTGCCTTGTTCAGGGGAACGGTGGGTTAACTGCCTTGTTCAGGGAACGGTGGGTTAACTGCCTTGTTCAGGGAACGGTGGGTTAACTGCCTTGTTCAGGGGAACGGTGGGTTAACTGCCTTGTTCAGGGAACGGTGGGTTAACTGCCTTGTTCAGGGGAACGGTGGGTTAACTGCCTTGTTCAGGGAACGGTGGGTTAACTGCCTTGTTCAGGGGAACGGTGGGTTAACTGCCTTGTTCAGGGAACGGTGGGTTAACTGCCTTGTTCAGGGAACGGTGGGTTAACTGCCTTGTTCAGGGAACGGTGGGTTAACCGCCTTGTTCAGGGAACGGTGGGTTAACCGCCTTGTTCAGGGAACGGTGGGTTAACCGCCTTGTTCAGGGAACGGTGGGTTAACCGCCTTGTTCAGGGGAACGGTGGGTTAACCGCCTTGTTCAGGAACGGTGGGTTAACCGCCTTGTTCAGGGGGAACGGTGGGTTAACCGCCTTGTTCAGGGAACGGTGGGTTAACCGCCTTGTTCAGGGGAACGGTGGGTTAACCGCCTTGCTCAGGGGAACGGTGGGTTAACCGCCTTGCTCAGCGGGAACGGTGGGTTAACCGCCTTGCTCAGGGGAACGGTGGGTTAACCGCCTTGCTCATGGGGAACGGTGGGTTAACCGCCTTGCTCAGGGGAACGGTGGGTTAACCGCCTTGCTCAGGGAACGGTGGGTTAACCGCCTTGCTCAGGGAACGGTGGGTTAACTGCCTTGTTCAGGGGAACGGTGGGTTAACTGCCTTGTTCAGGGGAACGGTGGGTTAACTGCCTTGTTCAGGGGCAGAACAACAGATTTTTACCTTGTCCGCTCGGGGATTCAATCTTGCAACCTTACATTTAACTACGAATGCAGTAAGAAGCCACGGTAAGTTGCTAGCTAGCAATAAACTTATCTTATAAAAAACAATCAATCAATCATAATCACTAGTTAACTACACATGATTGATGATATTACTAGTTTATCTAGCGTGTTGCATATAGTCGTTGCAACGCTGGGGGATGATTTAACAAAAGCGCATTTGCGAAAAAAGCACAATTGTTGGACGACTGTACCTAACCATAAACATCAATGCCTTTCTTAAAATCAATACACAGAAGTATACATTTTTAAACCTGCATATTTAGCTAAAAGAAATCCAGGTTAGCAGGCAATATTAACCAGGTGAAATTGTGTCACTTCTCTTGCACGCAGAGTCAGGGTATATGCAACAGTTTGGGCCTCCTGGCTCATTGCGAACTAATTTGCCAGAATTTTACGTAATTATGACATACCATTGAAGGTTGTGCAATTTAACAGGAGTATTTAGACTTATGGATGCCACCCGTTAGATAAAATACGGAACGGTTCTGTATTTCACTGAAAGAATAAACGTTTTGTTTTCAAAATGATAGTTTCCGGATTTGACCATATTATTGATCTAAGGGTCATATTTCTGTGTGTTATTATGTTATAACTAAGTCTATGATTTGATAGAGCAGTCTGACTGAGCGGTGGTAGGCAGCAGCAGGCTTGTAAGCATTCATTCAAACAGCACTTTCATGTGTTTTGCCAGCAGCTCTTCGCTGTGCTTCAAGCATTGCGCTGTTTATGACTTCAAGCCTATCAACTTCCGAGATTAGGCTGGTGTAACCGATGTGAAATGGCGAGCTAGTTAGCGCGCGCTAATAGCGTTTCAAACGTCACTCGCTCTGAGACTTGGAGTGGTTGTTTCCCTTCCTCTGCATGGGTAACGCTGCTTCGATGGTGGCTGTTGTCGTTGTGTTGCTGGTTCGAGCCCAGGGAGGAGCGAGGAGAGGGACGGAAGCTATACTGTTACACTGGCAATACTAAAGTGCCTAATAGAACATCCAATAGCAAAGGTTAATGAAATACAAATGGTATAGAGAGAAATAGTCCTATAATTCCTATAACTACAACCTAATACTTCTCACCTGGGAATATTGAAGACTCATGTTAAAAGGAACCACCAGCTTTCATATGTTCTCATGTTCTGAGCAAGGAACTGAAACGTTAGCTTTCTTACATGGCAAATATTGCACTTTTAATTAATGTATTATTTAAACCAAATTGAACATGTTTCATTATTTATTTGAGGCTAAATTGATTTTTATTGATGTATTATATTAAGTTAAAATAAGTGTTTTTGTAATTGTCATTATTGCAAATAAATAAATAAAAATCGGTTGATTAATCGTTATCGGCTTTTTTTGGTCCTCCAATAATCGGTATCGGCGTTGAAAAATCATTATCGGTCGACCTCTAGTCTAGACGCACAAACCAGCCAATCAAAATGTCAGAGACTCCAGCCACCCAGGTCATAGACTGTTCTCTCTGCTACCGTACGACAAGTGGTACCGGAGCACCAAGTCTAGGACCAAGAGGCTCCTTAACAGCTTCTACCCCCCAGCCATTAGACTGCTGAACAGTTAATAAAATCACCACCGTACAATTTACATTGCCCCCCCCTTTGTTTTTACACTGCTGCTACTCGCTGTTTATTATCTATGCATAGTCACTTCACCCCCACCTACATGCACAAATTACCTCAACTAACTTGTACCCCCCACACTGACTCGGTACCGGTACCCCCCCACACTGACTCGGTACCGGTACCCCTGTATATAGCCTTGTTATTGTTATTTTATTGTGTTACTTTTTATCATTTAATTTTTTATTTTAGTTTATTTGGTAAATATTTTCTTAACTCTTCTTGAACTGCACTGTTGGTAAAGGGCTTGTCAGTAAACATTTCACTGTAAAGTCTACACTGTTGGTAAAGGGCTGGTCAGTAAACATTTCACTGTAAAGTCTACACTGTTGGTAAAGGGCGGGTCAGTAAACATTTCACAGTAAAGTCTACACTGTTGGTAAAGGGCTTGTCAGTAAACATTTCACAGTAAGGTCTACACTGTTGGTAAAGGGCTTGTCAGTAAACATTTCACGGTAAAGACTACACTGTTGGTAAAGGGCTTGTCAGTAAACATTTCACGGTAAAGTCTGCACTGTTGGTAAAGGGCTTGTCAGTAAACATTTCACGGTAAAGACTACACTGTTGGTAAAGGGCTTGTCAGTAAACATTTCACTGTAAAGTCTACCCTGTTGGTAAAGGGCTTGTCAGTAAACATTTCACTGTAAAGTATACCCTGTTGGTAAAGGGCTTGTCAGTAAACATTTCACTGTAAAGTCTACACTGTTGGTAAAGGGCTTGTCAGTAAACATTTCACTGTAAAGTCTACACTGTTGGTAAAGGGCTTGTCAGTAAACATTTCACTGTCAAGTCTACACTGTTGGTAAAGGGCTTGTCAGTAAACATTTCACTGTAAAGTCTACACTGTTGGTAAAGGGCTGGTCAGTAAACATTTCACTGTAAAGTCTACACTTGTTGTATTCGGCGCGTGTGACTAATAAAGTTTGATTTTAATTTGACAAGTGGTTATGTGGTCTGATTGTGTTCAGATCGGACCACTTCAGGAGGTGATGTGTTGTCTTCTCCACCGCCTGGGCGCTTTTCTGGCTACCGGAAGCACATTGGGCGACGTCATCAGCACTCCCACAAGTTTCCAGAAAATGTGTTTTTTTGGGGGGACCGAGAGAAACCTTTTTCATTATAACAGTGGAGGAAATGCATTCCTAGCGTGGGAGGAGCGAGTTATGAGATCCCTTTAGCGTTGTTTGCTGGCTAGTTCGTTACAGTAGTTAGCTACATCAGTTGTTGTGTGACCATATTTAGCCTTTTCCACCGTTTTTAGGATGCATAACTGGCATTTGAATGTCGTGCAGGAAAAGAGATTCTGGACACTGTAGACATGGTAGCCCACTCAGGGTATGTTGCAGCGGTCTTTAGGCACTGCAGTTTAGTGCTTGAGGCGTCACTACAGAAACCCTGGTTCGAATCCAGGCTGTATCACAACCGGCCGTGATTGGGAGTCCAATAGGGCGGCGCACAATAGTCCCAGCGTCGTCCGGGTTTGGTCGGTGTAGGCCGTCATTGTAAATAAGTATTTGTTCTTAACTGACTTACCTAGATAAATAAAATACATTTTTAAGTGTAGATGCATGACTCGTTCAGAGCGCCCTATGTTCAGAGCGCCCTATGTTCAGAGCGCCCTATGTTCAGAGCGCCCTATGTTCAGACTACTAAAGCTGCATGAACTGAAATCTAGACACAGCCTTGGTTGGGTGGTAGAAGTTAGTGAATTGAGCCTCGGGACCAGCTGGCTGAGGGGACTCGTCTCTATGGTCACCTCTTGGCATCTCTCTCTCTCTCCTCCTGAGGAGATTAGTAATCCAACTGAAATGTGTTTTGGAGAGTTCAGACTGCAGAGTAAATCCTCTCTCTCTGCCTCTGTTTCTCTCACGTTCTCTCTCTGTTATGTAATCGTTGCTGTATGTTGATACTGTACTAATTTGTCTCTTCCCCACCCCCACCCCACCGCACCGCCCTGCAGGTTAAGGCTTAGAGGACTGTAGAGTTTCCAGGGGAAAAGATGAGTGATGGAATGGTATTGTGTGAGAAGAGAGCCCTGGCCTCCTCTTCCTCTCCAGTCCACAGGCTGGCTACGTCTGCAATCCTCTTCCTCCTCCTCTCCCTGCTCCCCCACGGACACGCATCAGGTAAGAGACAGCGCCACCCAAAGAAATACCCACACCGGCGCAGCACAGACACACCGGCGCAGCACACACACACGCTGGCGCAGCACACACACACGCTGGCGCAGCACAGACACACACGCTGGCGCAGCACAGACACACACGCTGGCGCAGCACAGACACACACGCTGGCGCAGCACAGACACACACGCTGGCGCAGCACAGACACACACGCTGGCGCAGCACAGACACGCACGCTGGCGCAGCACAGACACACGCACGCTGGCGCAGCACAGACACACACGCTGGCGCAGCACAGACACACACGCTGGCGCAGCACAGACACACACGCTGGCGCAGCACAGGCACACACGCTGGCGCAGCACAGACACACGCTGGCGCAGCACAGACACACACGCTGGCGCAGCACAGACACACCGGCGCAGCACAGACACACACGCCGGCGCAGCACAGACACACACGCTGGCGCAGCACACACACGCTGGCGCAGCACAGACACACTGACGCAGCACAGACACACACGCTGGCGCAGCAAAGACACACTGATGCAGCACAGACACACTGATGCAGCACAGACACACTGATGCAGCACAGACACACTGACGCAGCACAGACACACACGCTGGTGCAGCACAGACACACTGATGCAGCACAGGCACACTGACGCAGCACAGACACACTGACGCAGCACAGACACACTGATGCAGCACAGACACACTGACGCAGCACAGACACACTGACGCAGCACAGACACACTGACGCAGCACAGACGCACTGACGCAGCACAGACACACTGACGCAGCACAGACACACTGACGCAGCACAGACACACTGACGCAGCACAGACACACTGACGCAGCACAGACACACTGACGCAGCACAGACACACTGACGCAGCACAGACACACTGACGCAGCACAGACACACTGACGCAGAACAGACACACTGACGCAGCACAGACACACTGACGCAGCACAGACACACTGGCGCAGCACAGACACACTGACGCAGCACAGACACACTGACGCAGCACAGACACACTGACGCAGCACAGACACACACGTTGGCGCAGCAAAGACACACCGATACAGACACACACACTGATGCAGCGCAGACACACTGATGCAGCGCAGACACACTGATGCAGCGCAGACACACTGACGCAGCGCAGACACACTGACGCAGCGCAGACACACTGACGCAGCACAGACACACTGGCGCAGCACAGACACACTGGCGCAGCACAGACACACTGGCGCAGCACAGACACACTGACGCAGCACAGACACACTGGCGCATTAAATCATGTTTTTAAGTATTGAAATGCTCAGTAAGACAGCGCAACGGAAAAGTATAAACTTTTACAATACACCTCCCTTCCAATAACACATTTGTCAACATTTCAGCAGTTATGGTCTCCCCTCCTTATAAATGCTGACACAGACACACTGACGCAGCACAGACGCACTGACGCAGCACAGACGCACTGACGCAGCACAGACACACTGAGGCAGCACAGACGCACTGACGCAGCACAGACACACTGACGCAGCATACCCATTCATGCGTGGAGTCTTTGTACCCCTCCCTCGGTTTTTCCTTTCTCTCGTCTTCGTTGCTCCAGAAGGTCGTTGCTGCGTTGCTCCTCACCCTGCACAAAAACACACTCCACACAGATTGCTTGAGAGCCTTGCTAGATGTCCTCACCGAAGCAGGCAGATGTCTGTGTGTAGAGGGGTGTGGTGTGATGCAGTGGCCCCAGGGATGTTTTTTTCAGAGCTCTAATTGATTTCCCTTTTTAATGTGACATCTGAAAATAGTTCCCCTCCTACCCCTCTGTACCTCTGTGTGTGTGTGTGTGTGTGTGAGGGCTGGCACAATTATAATCATGTTCCAGACGGTTATGGATGAAGACCGTCATTATAAATTCTTAACAACGTGATGAAACAAGCAAGGTGTTGTAGCAACAGAGTCTTCGGTGGGGGACAGTAGATTGACATAGGCTAGTGATGTTGATGTTGTTTACTTGTCTTGTTGTCTAGTGATGTTGTTACTTGTCTTGTTGGCTAGTGATGTTGTTTTACTTGTCTTGTTGGCTAGTGATGTTGTTTTACTTGTCTTGCTGGCTAGTGATGTTGTTTACTTGTCTTGTTGGCTAGTGATGTTGTTTTACTTGTCTTGCTGGCTAGTGATGTTGTTTTACTTGTCTTGTTGGCTAGTGATGTTGTTTGCTGTTGCTTACTTGTCTTGTTGGCTGGTGATGTTGCTGTTTTACTAGTCTTGTTGGCTGGCGATGATGCTGTTGGTTACTAGTCTTGTTGGCTGGCGATGTTGCTGTTGGTTACTAGTCTTGTTGGCTGGCGATGTTGCTGTTGGTTACTAGTCTTGTTGGCTGGCGATGTTGCTGTTGGTTACTCATCTTGTTGGCTAGTGATGTTGTGTTACTCATCTTGTTGGCTAGTGATGTTGTTTACTTGTCTTGTTGGCTAGTGATGTTGATGTTGTTTACTTGTCTTGTTGGCTAGTGATGTTGATGTTGTTTACTTGTCTTGTTGGCTAGTGATGTTGTGTTACTTGTCTTGTTGGCTAGTGATGTTTTTACTTGTCTTGTTGGCTAGTGATGTTGTTTTTACTTGTCTTGTTGGCTAGTGATGTTGCTAGTGATGTTGTTTTACTTGTCTTGTTGGCTAGTGATGTTGTTTTACTTGTCTTGTTGGCTAGTGATGTTGTTTTACTTGTCTTGCTGGCTAGTGATGTTGTTTTACTTGTCTTGTTGGCTAGTGATGTTGTTTTACTTGTCTTGCTGGCTAGTGATGTTGTTTTACTTGTCTTGTTGGCTAGTGATGTTGCTGTTGCTTACTTGTCTTGTTGGCTAGTGATGCTGTTTTACTTGTCTTGTTGGCTGGCGATGATGCTGTTTTACTTGTCTTGTTGGCTAGTGATGCTGTTTTACTTGTCTTGCTGACTAGTGATGTGCTGTTTTACTTGTCTTGTTGGCTAGTGATGTTGCTGTTGTTTACTTGTCTTGTTGGATGTTGCTGTTGGTTACTTGTCTTGTTGGCTAGTGATGTTGTGTTACTTGTCTTGTTGGCTAGTGATGTTTTTACTTGTCTTGTTGGCTAGTGATGTTGATGTTGTTTACTTGTCTTGTTGGCTAGTGATGTTGTTACTTGTCTTGTTGGCTAGTGATGTTGTTTTACTTGTCTTGTTGGCTAGTGATGTTGTTTTACTTGTCTTGTTGGCTAGTGATGTTGTTTTACTTGTCTTGTTGGCTAGTGATGTTGTTTTACTTGTCTTGCTGGCTAGTGATGTTGTTTTACTTGTCTTGTTGGCTAGTGATGTTGTTTTACTTGTCTTGCTGGCTAGTGATGTTGTTTTACTTGTCTTGCTGGCTAGCGATGTTGCTGTTGCTTACTCGTCTTGTTGGCTGGCGATGTTGCTGTTGGTTACTAGTCTTGTTGGCTGGCGATGATGCTGTTGGTTACTAGTCTTGTTGGCTGGCGATGATGCTGTTGGTTACTAGTCTTGTTGGCTGGCGATGTTGCTGTTGGTTACTAGTCTTGTTGGCTGGCGATGTTGCTGTTGGTTACTAGTCTTGTTGGCTGGCGATGTTGCTGTTGGTTACTAGTCTTGTTGGCTAGTGATGTTGTGTTACTTGTCTTGTTGGCTAGTGATGTTGTGTTACTTGTCTTGTTGGCTAGTGATGTTGATGTTGTTTACTTGTCTTGTTGGCTAGTGATGTTGTTACTTGTCTTGTTGGCTAGTGATGTTGTTTTACTTGTCTTGTTGGCTAGTGATGTTGTTTTACTTGTCTTGTTGGCTAGTGATGTTGTTTTACTTGTCTTGTTGGCTAGTGATGTTGTTTTACTTGTCTTGCTGGCTAGTGATGTTGTTTTACTTGTCTTGTTGGCTAGTGATGTTGTTTTACTTGTCTTGCTGGCTAGTGATGTTGTTTTACTTGTCTTGCTGGCTAGCGATGTTGCTGTTGCTTACTCGTCTTGTTGGCTGGCGATGTTGCTGTTGGTTACTAGTCTTGTTGGCTGGCGATGATGCTGTTGGTTACTAGTCTTGTTGGCTGGCTGATGCTGTTGGTTACTAGTCTTGTTGGCTGGCGATGTTGCTGTTGGTTACTAGTCTTGTTGGCTGGCGATGTTGCTGTTGGTTACTAGTCTTGTTGGCTGGCGATGTTGCTGTTGGTTACTCGTCTTGTTGGCTGGCGATGTTGCTGTTGGTTACTCATCTTGTTGGCTAGTGATGTTGTGTTACTTGTCTTGTTGCCTAGTGATGTTGTTTTACTTGTCTTGTTGGCTAGTGATGTTGTTTTACTTGTCTTGTTGGCTGACGATGTTGCTGTTGGTTACTCGTCTTGTTGGCTGGCGATGTTGCTGTTGGTTACTCGTCTTGTTGGTTACTCGTCTTGTTGGCTGACGATGTTGCTGTTGGTTACTCGTCTTGTTGGCTGGCGATGTTGCTGTTGGTTACTTGTCTTGTTGGCTGATGTTGCTGTTGGTTACTCGTCTTGTTGGCTGATGTTGCTGTTGGTTACTCGTCTTGTTGGCTGATGTTGCTGTTGGTTACTCGTCTTGTTGGCTGATGATGTTGCTGTTGGTTACTCGTCTTGTTGGCTGATGAAAAGTAAGTGTTGGACAGTTGTTCTAACGTCTTCAAATGACACATTGGAATTCAGTAAGAAGGGGACCTCACATCATTCCATCCTCAACATTAATGTTCTGTTAAGATGAATTACCATAATGTGATTTCTGTCATTCTGAACATCGTGGCTGGACGTCCTAGTCAGGTTAGGAACCCAATGCATATGGGCCCGGTAAATGTCCGTTAAATTTAAAATGCAGCTGGTCAAATGTCTGGGACCGCATTCTCCTAACTGTGTGTGCCTCTGCCAATGTCACGGCCCATATATTCCCACCAGATAAACAGATCACAGAGATGGCATACCTGGCAGAAACATTATTATTATTATTATTATTATTATTAGCTTTACAGGCCCATGTTTATTTGATATCTCTCATCCTCTGGTCTAAGGCTGGATTGGTCTCATTTACCATTTTAGTCTGTGACTTAGTCTGAATTATTTTCCTCTGTCCTTGTTTCCTATTTAATTCCTCTCAAAGCTCATTGAAAGAGGAGGTCAGAGGGAGGTACCTTAAATCATTCCTTTTCCAATGAGCTTTGGGAGGAACTGAGGAAACCAGTACGAAGGTAGCAAGGATTTGATGTTTAGAAACGTCCCAAGCCTTCATTTCCTCCCCTCTAGCCATCTCACCATGTACACCCCCCTTCATAACACCTTATTCCCACAGGGCACATCACATACAGGAGTCAGAGGATTAGTCTGGTGGAGGGTTTCATGAATATCAAATTCCATTACTCTTGACAGGCTTATTCCAGCCACAGGAAAAAACAAAGTCACGGCAGGGGAATAGAGATGAATAGCGAGCAGAAATGTAGACCTATTCGTCGGGCATATTTAGACTTGTTGTGTCAAACAGGCTTCAAAGAAACTTGCCAAACAGGCGTCACCGGAACATTGAAGACACAGGATGTGAAAACGGATGTAGAATAGAGGTCGACCGATTTTTATGATTTTTCAAAGCCGATACCGATTATTGGAGGACCCCAAAAAAAAAAAACGATACCGATCAATCGGTCGAATTAATTTTTTTTTTGTTTGTTTGTTGTTGTTTTGTTTTTTTGTAATAATGACCATCACAACAATACTGAATGAACACTTATTTTAACTTAATATAATAAATACATAAATAAAATCAATTTAACCTCAAGTAAATAATGAAACATGTTCAATTTGGTTTAAATAATGTAAAAACAAAGTGTTGGAGAAGAAAGTAAAAGTGCAATATGTGCCATGTAAGAAAGCTAACGTTTCAGTTCCTTGCTCAGAACATGAGAACATATGAAAGCTGGTGGTTCCTTTTAACATGAGTCTTCAATATTCCCAGGTAAGAAGTTTTAGGTTGTAGTTATTATTGAAATGATATGACTATTTCCCTCTATACCATTTGTATTTCATTAACCTTTGACTATTGGATGTTCTTATAGGCACTTTAGTATTGCCAGTGTAACAGTATAGCTTCCGTCCCTCTCCTCGCTCCTCCCTGGGCTCGAACCAGCAACACAACGACAATTAGCGCGCGCTAACGAGCTAGCCATTTCACTTCGGTTACACGAGCCTCATCTCGGGAGTTGATAGGCTTGAAGTCATAAACCGCGCAGTGCTTGACGCACAACGAAGAGCTGCTTGCCAAATGCACGAAAGTGCTGTTTGAATGTTTACGCGCCTGCTTCTGCCTACCACCGCTCAGTCAGATACTTAGATACTTGTATGCTTGTATGCTCAGTCAGATTATATGCAACACAGGACACGCTAGATAATATCTAGTAATATCATCAACCATGTGTAGTTAACTAGTGATTATGATTGATTGTTTTTTATAAGATAAGTTTAATGCTAGCTAGCAACTTACCTTGGCTTACTGCATTCGCGTAACAGGCAGTCTCCTTGTGGAGTGCAACGAGCGAGAGGCAGGTCGTTGGACTAGTTAACTGTAAGGTTGCAAGATTGGATCCCCCGAGCTGACAAGGTGAAAATCTGTTGTTCTGCCCCTGAACGAGGCAGTTAACCCACCGTTCCTAGGCCGTCATTGAAAATAAGAATGTGTTCTTATCTGACTTGCCTGGTTAAATAAAGGTTAAATAAAGGTCTAAAATAAAAAACGGCAAATCGGCGCCCAAAAAATACCGATTTCCGATTGTTATGAAAACTTGAAATCGGCCCTAATTAATAGTCCATTCCGATTAATCGGTCGACCTCTAGTATAGAGAGGTTGAACTCGCATGCCTCTACGCTACAGTATGTTATTCTGTAACACACACACACACCAAGGGGAAGCAGCTGTCTCTAGACAGCTGTGTAGTTCCAGAGAATGTGATCTCAGAGAGACGGTCAACATGGAGAATAAATTATAAGTTGTTAGTTCATTGTAGTCAGTTACGATAAGCTCTCACTCTCTCTCTCCCTCTGGACACATCTACATCTCTGCTCTGATTCAGTCTCTTGACTTTTCTAGTGGTATAGCATTTACCAGATGGTTAGGACTAAATCTCTCACTGATTCCGAGGAAAGGCTGGGCAGGAAGTGAACAGTGGGGGCTAAAAGTCACTCTCACACAGACCAGGTCCCGGTTTCCCAAAAGAAAGATACGGCTAAGTTAATCACTAGAACCACAGGATCCTATTGTTCCAAGAGGATCTTAGCATGATGCTTTTGGGAAACCAAGTGTGTGTGTGGGTTTTTTTTTTTTCTGTGAGAAAGGGGAAATGGCTCACCTCTGGTCCAGAACAAACTAAAGGGAAGAGAGGAGTGGAGGATAGTGAATATGATGTTAGGGATGTGGAGGAGGACAGGATGTGGAGGAGGACAGTGGATATGATGTTAGGGATGTGGAGAGGACAGGATGTGGAGGAGGACAGTGGATATGATGTTAGGGATGTGGAGGAGGACAGTGGATATGATGTTAGGGATGTGGAGAGGACAGGATGTGGAGGAGGACAGTGGATATGATGCTAGCGATGTGGAGGACAGTGGATATGATGTTAGGGATGTGGAGGAGGACAGGATGTGGAGGAGGACAGTGGATATGATGCTAGTGATGTGGAGGAGGACAGTGGATGTTAGGGATGTGGAGAGGACAGGATGACAGTGGATATGATGTTAGGGATGTGGAGAGGACAGGATGTGGAGGAGGACAGTGGATATGATGTTAGGATGTGGAGGGAGGACAGGATGTGGAGGATGATGTTAGGGATGTGGAGGAGGACAGGATATGATAGGTTAGGTGGAGGAGGACAGTGGATATGATGCTAGGGATGTGGAGGAGGACAGTGGACATGATGCTAGGGTTAGGGATGTGGAGAAGGACAGTGGACATGATGCTAGGGTTAGGGATGACCTGGGATGTGGAGGAGGACAGTGGACATGATGCTAGGGTTAGGGATGTGGAGGAGGACAGTGGATATGATGCTAGGGTTAGGGATGAACTGGGATGTGGAGGAGGACAGTGGATATGATGTTAGGGATGTGGAGGACAGTGGACATGATGTTAGGGATGTGGAGGAGGACAGTGGACATGATGTTAGGGATGTGGAGGAGGACAGTAGATATGATGTTAGGGATGTGGAGGAGGACAGTGGACATGATGTTAGGGATGTGGAGGAGGACAGTGGACATGATGTTAGGGTTAGGGATGTACTGGGATGTAGAGGAGGACAGTGGACATGATGCTAGGGTTAGGATGAACTGGGATGTGGAGGAGGACAGTGGATATGATCCTAGGGTTAGGGATGTACTGGGATGTGGAGGAGGACAGTGGACATGATGCTAGGGTTAGGGATGTACTGGGATGTGGAGGAGGACAGTGGACATGATGCTAGGGTTAGGGATGTACTGGGATGTGGAGGAGGACAGTGGACATGATGCTAGGGTTAGGGATGAACTGGGATGTGGAGGAGGACAGTGGATATGATGTTAGGGATGCCAGGAGTTGGGAGGACAGTGGATATGATGCTAGGGTTAGGGATGTACTGGGATGTGGAGGAGGACAGTGGACATGATGCTAGGGTTAGGGATGTACTGGGATGTGGAGGAGGACAGTGGACATGATGCTAGGGTTAGGGATGTACTGGGATGTGGAGGAGGACAGTGGATATGATGTTAGGGATGTGGAGAAGGACAGTGGACATGATGCTAGGGTTAGGGATGTACTGGGATGTGGAGGAGGATAGTGGATATGATGCTAGGGTTAGGGATGTGGAGGACAGTGGACATGATGCTAGGGTTAGGGGGATGTGGAGGACAGTGGACATGATGCTAGGGTTAGGGATGTGGAGGAGGACAGTGGACATGATGCTAGGGTTAGGGATGTGGGGAGGACATGATGCTAGGGTTAGGGATGTGGAGGAGGACAGTGGACATGATGCTAGGGTTAGGGATGTACTGGGATGTGGAGGAGGACAGTGGACATGATGCTAGAGTTAGGGATGTACTGGGATGTGGAGGGCAGTGGACATGATGCTAGGGTTAGGGATGTACTGGGATGTGGAGGAGGACAGTGGATATGATGCTAGGGTTAGGGATGAACTGGGATGTGGAGGAGGACAGTGGATATGATATTAGGGTTAGGGATGTGGAGGAGGACAGTGGACATGATGTTAGGGTTAGGGATGTACTGGGATGTGGAGGACAGTGGACATGATGCTAGGGTTAGGGATGTACTGGGATGTGGAGGAGGACAGTGGATATGATGTTAGGGTTAGGGATGTGGAGGAGGACAGTGGATATGATGCTAGGGTTAGGGATGAACTGGGATGTGGAGGAGGACAGTGGATATGATGCTAGGGTTAGGGATGTACTGGGATGTGGAGGAGGACAGTGGATATGATGTTAGGGTTAGGGATGTGGAGGAGGACAGTGGATATGATGCTAGGGTTAGGGATGAATTGGGATGTGGAGGAGGACAGTGGATATGATGCTAGGGTTAGGGATGAACTGGGATGTGGAGGAGGACAGTGGATATGATGCTAGGGTTAGGGATGTACTGGGATGTGGAGGAGGACAGTGGATATGATGTTAGGGTTAGGGATGTGGAGGAGGACAGTGGATATGATGCTAGGGTTAGGGATGAATTGGGATGTGGAGGAGGACAGTGGATATGATGCTAGGGTTAGGGATGAATTGGGATGTGGAGGAGGACAGTGGATATGATGCTAGGGTTAGGGGATGAACTGGGATGTGGAGGAGGACAGTGGATATGATGCTAGGGTTAGGGATGTGGAGGAGGACAGTGGATATGATGCTAGGGTTAGGGATGAACTGGGATGTGGAGGAGGACAGTGGATATGATGCTAGGGTTAGGGATGTACTGGGATGTGGAGGAGGACAGTGGATATGATGCTAGGGTTAGGGATGAACTGGGATGTGGAGGAGGACAGTGGATATGATGCTAGGGTTAGGGATGAACTGGGATGTGGAGGAGGACAGTGGATATGATGCTAGGGTTAGGGATGAACTGGGATGTGGAGGAGGACAGTGGATATGATGTTAGGGTTAGGGATGTGGAGGAGGACAGTGGATATGATGCTAGGGTTAGGGATGTACTGGGATGTGGAGGAGGACAGTGGATGATGATAGGGTTAGGGATGTGGAGGACAGTGGAGGACAGTGGATATGATGCTAGGGTTAGGGATGTACTGGGATGTGGAGGAGGACAGTGGACATGATGCTAGGGTTAGGGATGTACTGGGATGTGGAGGAGGACAGTGGATATGATGCTAGGGTTAGGGATGTACTGGGATGTGGAGGAGGACAGTGGATATGATGCTAGGGTTAGGGATGTGGAGGAGGACAGTGGATATGATGCTAGGGTTAGGGATGTGGAGGAGGACAGTGGATATGATGCTAGGGTTAGGAATGTACTGGGATGTGGAGGAGGACAGTGGATATGATGCTAGGGTTAGGGATGTACTGGGATGTGGAGGAGGACAGTGGATATGATGCTAGGGTTAGGGATGTGGAGGAGGAGGATGGACAGTGGATATGATGCTAGGGTTAGGGATGTACTGGGATGTGGAGGAGGACAGTAGATATGATGCTAGGGTTAGGGATGTGGAGGAGGACAGTGGATATGATGCTAGGGTTAGGGATGTGGAGGAGGACAGTGGATATGATGCTAGGGTTAGGGATGAACTGGGATGTGGAGGAGGACAGTGGATATGATGCTAGGGTTAGGGATGTGGAGGAGGACAGTGGATATGATGCTAGGGTTAGGGATGTGGAGGAGGACAGTGGATATGATGCTAGGGTTAGGGATGTGGAGGAGGACAGTGGATATGATGCTAGGGTTAGGGATGTGGAGGAGGACAGTGGATATGATGCTAGGGTTAGGGATGTGGAGGAGGACAGTGGATATGATGCTAGGGTTAGGGATGTGGAGGAGGACAGTGGATATGATGCTAGGGTTAGGGATGTGGAGGAGGACAGTGGATATGATGCTAGGGGGTTAGGGATGTGGAGGAGGACAGTGGATATGATGCTAGGGTTAGGGATGTGGAGGAGGACAGTGGATATGATGCTAGGGTTAGGGATGTGGAGGAGGACAGTGGATATGATGCTAGGGTTAGGGATGAGGACAGTGGATATGATGCTAGGGTTAGGGATGTGGAGGAGGACAGTGGATATGATGCTAGGGTTAGGGATGTGGAGGAGGACAGTGGATATGATGCTAGGGTTAGGGATGTGGAGGAGGACAGTGGATATGATGCTAGGGTTAGGGATGATACTAGGGTTAGGGATGGAGGACAGTGGATATGATGCTAGGGTTAGGGATGTGGAGGAGGACAGTGGATATGATGCTAGGGTTAGGGATGTGGAGGAGGACAGTGGATATGATGCTAGGGTTAGGGATGTGGAGGAGGACAGTGGATATGATGCTAGGGTTAGGGATGTGGAGGAGGACAGTGGATATGATGCTAGGGTTAGGGATGTGGAGGAGGACAGTGGATATGATGCTAGGGTTAGGGATGTGGAGGAGGACAGTGGATATGATGCTAGGGTTAGGGATGTGGAGGAGGACAGTGGATATGATGCTAGGGTTAGGGATGTGGAGGAGGACAGTGGATATGATGCTAGGGTTAGGGATGTGGAGGAGGACAGTGGATATGATGCTAGGGTTAGGGATGTGGAGGAGGACAGTGGATATGATGCTAGGGTTAGGGATGTGGAGGAGGACAGTGGATATGATGCTAGGGTTAGGGATGTGGAGGAGGACAGTGGATATGATGCTAGGGTTAGGGATGTGGAGGAGGACAGTGGATATGATGCTAGGGTTAGGGATGTGGAGGAGGACAGTGGATATGATGCTAGGGTTAGGGATGTGGAGGAGGACAGTGGATATGATGCTAGGGTTAGGGATGTGGAGGAGGACAGTGGATATGATGCTAGGGTTAGGGATGTGGAGGAGGACAGTGGATATGATGCTAGGGTTAGGGATGTGGAGGAGGACAGTGGATATGATGCTAGGGTTAGGGATGTGGAGGAGGACAGTGGATATGATGCTAGGGTTAGGGATGTGGAGGAGGACAGTGGATATGATGCTAGGGTTAGGGATGTGGAGGAGGACAGTGGATATGATGCTAGGGTTAGGGATGTGGAGGAGGACAGTGGATATGATGCTAGGGTTAGGGATGTGGAGGAGGACAGTGGATATGATGCTAGGGTTAGGGATGAGGACAGTGGGATGTGGAGGAGGACAGTGGATATGATGCTAGGGTTGGGGATGTGGAGGAGGACAGTGGATATGATGCTAGGGTTAGGGATGAACAGTGGGGATGTGGAGGAGGGACAGTGGATATGATGCTAGGGTTAGGGATGTGGAGGAGGACAGTGGATATGATGCTAGGGGGTTGGGGATGGAGGAGGACAGTGGATATGATGCTAGGGTTGGGGATGTGGAGGAGGACAGTGGATATGATGCTAGGGTTGGGGATGTGGAGGAGGACAGTGGATATGATGCTAGGGTTGGGGATGTGGAGGAGGACAGTGGATATGAGTGGATATGATGCTAGGGTTGGGGATGTGGAGGAGGACAGTGGATATGATGCTAGGGTTGGGGATGTGGAGGAGGACAGTGGATATGATGCTAGGGTTGGGGATGTGGAGGAGGACAGTGGATATGATGCTAGGGTTGGGGATGTGGAGGAGGACAGTGGATATGATGCTAGGGTTGGGGATGTGGAGGAGGACAGTGGATATGATGCTAGGGTTGGGGATGTGGAGGAGGACAGTGGATATGATGCTAGGGTTGGGGATGTGGAGGAGGACAGTGGATATGATGCTAGGGTTAGGGATGTGGAGGAGGACAGTGGATATGATGCTAGGATTAGGGATGTGGAGGAGGACAGTGGATATGATGCTAGGGTTAGGGATGAACTGGGATGTGGAGGAGGACAGTGGATATGATGCTAGGGTTAGGGATGTGGAGGAGGACAGTGGATATGATGCTAGGGTTAGGGATGAACTGGGATGTGGAGGAGGACAGTGGATATGATGCTAGGGTTAGGGATGAACTGGGATGTGGAGGAGGACAGTGGAAATGATGCTAGGGTTAGGGATGTGGAGGAGGACAGTGGATATGATGCTAGGGTTAGGGATGAGGAGGACACTGGTACTGGGATGTGGAGGAGGACAGTGGATATGATGCTAGGGTTAGGGATGTGGAGGAGGACAGTGGATATGATGCTAGGGTTAGGGATGTGGAGGAGGACAGTGGATATGATGCTAGGGTTAGGGATGTGGAGGAGGACAGTGGATATGATGCTAGGTTAGGGATGTGGAGGAGGATGCTAGGTTAGGGAGTGGAGGAGGATATGATGCTAGGGTTAGGGATGTGGAGGAGGACAGTGGATATGATGCTAGGGTTAGGGATGTGGAGGAGGACAGTGGATATGATGCTAGGGTTAGGGATGTGGAGGAGGACAGTGGATATGATGCTAGGGTTAGGGATGTGGAGGAGGACAGTGGATATGATGCTAGGGTTAGGGATGAACTGGGATGTGGAGGAGGACAGTGGATATGATGCTAGGGTTAGGGATGTGGAGGAGGACAGTGGATATGATGCTAGGGTTAGGGATGAACTGGGATGTGGAGGAGGACAGTGGATATGATGCTAGGGTTAGGGATGTGGAGGAGGACAGTGGATATGATGCTAGGGTTAGGGTTGGAGGGGATGGACATGATATGATATGATGCTAGGGTTAGGGATGTGGAGGAGGACAGTGGATATGATGCTAGGGTTAGGGATGTGGAGGAGGACAGTGGATATGATGCTAGGGTTAGGGATGAACTGGGATGTGGAGGAGGACAGTGGATATGATGCTAGGGTTAGGGATGTGGAGGAGGACAGTGGATATGATGCTAGGGTTAGGGATGTGGAGGAGGACAGTGGGTATGATGCTAGGGTTAGGGATGTGGAGGAGGACAGTGGATATGATGCTAGGGTTAGGGATGAACTGGGATGTGGAGGAGGACAGTGGATATGATGCTAGGGTTAGGGATGAACTGGGATGTGGAGGAGGACAGTTTATGGTTTATTCCCATAACTGATCTCACACCTCTGTCTCAAAAGCATGTTCTTGTTTGGAATCGGATTGTTTTCCATTTCCCTTGGCTTCGTATGAATCTCACAGCTCCTTTGTCTACCACTGATGATGGTCTCACTGATGAGCTCTCACTGATGAGCTCTCACTGATGAGCTCTCACTGATGAGGTCTCACTGATGAGCTCTCACTGATGAGCTCTCACTGATGAGCTCTCACTGATGAGCTCTCACTGATGAGCTCTCACTGATGAGCTCTCACTGATGAGCTCTCACTTCTGCTGCTGAGGGCTGTCTCGGACCGAGCAGGCTGCTGTGTCGGACCGAGCAGGCTGCTGTGTCGGACCGAGCAGGCTGCTGTGTCGGACCGAGCAGGCTGCTGTGTCGGACCGAGCAGGCTGCTGTGTCGGACCGAGCAAGCTATCTCAGACTGAACAGGCTGCTTTTCGGAAACACTTTGGTTTCTCTTTGTGTGAATACCTCTTATATAAGACGTTTTGTCTTCAGTTAAGTTGTGAAATGATTATTGTGAAAAAGAGAAGTTAGGGCTAGTCTAGGAACTTTGATAATTAGAGAGTATATGCTAGGCTATACGTCATGATGGCTGCCTGGCTCTGACCACACGGCAGAGGAAAATGTGAAGACCAGCCATGCCCTAGATATCTAGGAGTGTGTGTCAGCGTATTGGTGCAGAGTGCAGAGCGAGTTTCCTAAAGGCTTGGGCCACGACCTCCTCGTCCGCTCCAATTTCTCCCCAGCATGCATTTGTAGTCTACTTGTGTGCTGCTATAGCCACTTGTTTTAGCTACTGTCATGGAATTCACAAAATATTTTTTATAAAGAAACTGATAAAAACACACAGGTGCTAAATCAAGGTGACTTGAGGGAGTGTGGGGATGTAGTGTCCACAACCTTCTTTTTTTTACCTTTATTTAACCAGGCAAGTCAGTTAAAGTGACGGCCTAGGAACAGTGGGTTAACTACCTGTTCAGGGGCAGAACGACAGATTTGGACATTGTCAGCTCGGGGGGTTTGAACTTGCAACCTCTCGGTTACTAGTCCAACGCTCTAACCACTAGGCTACCCTGTCACCCCAAGAATCCCTGTGGAATCTGACAAAACACATATCCCATAAGCAGTGGTGGAAAAAGTACCCAGGTGTCATACTTGAGTAAAAGTGTGTGTGTGTGTGTGTCGTCCCCGAATGTGTTCTTCTAAATGTTGTCGTTCTCACAATAACTACAGAGGCAGGCAGGTGGGAACATATATATAAAAACCACAGTGTTGTTCTGGCTCAGTCTGTTCAGTTTTCTGTTCTATTTCTCAGCCTCATAAAGGAAGTTGTCTAACCCGAAACCACCAGCCTATCTAGTAAACAAAGCCTGCTGGAAACAATGGCCTTTGTCTTCTGTTCTGTAAACCAGGTGGTGTTTTGCATGTTCCTTCCAAGGCATCCCCCTAAAGACCTGTTAGTCAGCCCCTCCAGGCACAGCCCCTCCAGGCTCAGCCCCTCCAGGCTCAGCCCCTCCAGGCTCAGCCCCTCCAGGCTCAGCCCCTCCAGGCTCAGCCCCTCCAGGCACAGCCCCTCCAGGCTCAGCCCCTCCAGCCTGCCCTGCTCAGGGAGGAGAGAAGGAGTAAACCAGTATGCTGCTTCTGTTGAAATGTGAGGACAAAGAAATGTTTGAGCAGGGTGTTGGAGTTGGACGGAGCCCACATTCAGCTAGATCACTGGAAAGTCATTAGTGAGAGTGGAGTGTGTGTGTGGCTCTGTGTGTGTGTGTGGCTCTGTGTGTGTGTGGCTCTGTGTGTATGTCTCTCTCTCTCTCTCTCTCTGTGTCTGTCTGTCTGTTTTAGCACTTGCTTAGTTTCTTTTGTGTGTGTTCAGTTTCTGTTTTGTGCTGTTTGCAGGGGGTTACGTCTCTTGTGTTTTGACTTCTCTTCTCTCAGCTCAGGTGTGTTTTGACTTCTCTTTTCTCTGCTCAGGTGTGTTTTGACTTCTCTTTTCTCTGCTCAGGTGTGTTTTGACTTCTCTTTTCTCTGCTCAGGTGTGTTTTGACTTCTCTTTTCTCTGCTCAGGTGTGTTTTCTCCTTACAACCCCGGAGTTTAACTTCTCTCTCTTCACTTTCTACAGCTAGGAAAGAGGAAGGTCTAAGGTCCACTGTTTACAACCACACTGAAGCAGTGTTGTTAGTTAACCTGTCACTGACCTTAGTCAATGGGTGATGAATGACGAGCTGTGAAGCTTTGTGAATGTCAGAGCAGGGGTGTGAGACAAGGTGTGGCCACTTTACCAACGTGACCAGGCTTATCTCCCAACATGGCTGCCTGACTACGAGGGTGTAGGATGGAAGAGGAAGTTGCCCCTCGAGCACGAACTGACAGCCTGACTGGTGCGCATCAGGACACATCGTAGTCTAACGCCACACTAATGCAGAGTTGACCCAGCCTAATGATGCCATGGACCATTCATCACCATCTTGTATGTATGATGCATACTGTAACATTTAGCTAGACAAATGGCCAGCATCCTAGATATAATGTCAACATTATAGATGCTGTTGACATTCCATATTTACTTTGCCAAAGCAACTAAAAATCATTAAACAAACGTCTCTCTCGTGTGTGTCAAATCAAATCAAATTTTATTTGTCACATACACATGGTTAGCAGATGTTAATGCGAGTGTAGCGAAATGCTTGTGCTTCTAGTTCCGACAATGCAGTAATAACCAACAAGTAATCTAGCTAACAATTCCAAAACTACTACCTTATAGACACAAGTGTAAGGGGATAAAGAATATGTACATAAAGATATATGAATGAGTGATGGTACAGAGCGGCATAGGCAAGATACAGTAGATGGTATTGAGTGCAGTATATACATATGAGATGAGTATGTAAACAAAGTGGCATAGTTAAAGTGGCTAGTGATACATGTATTACATAAGGATGCAGTAGATGATATAGAGTACAGTATATATGTATGCATATGAGATGAATAATGTAGGGTATGTAAACATTATATTAGGTAGCATTGTTTAAAGTGGCTAGTGATATATTTTACATAATTTCCCATCAATTCCCATTATTAAAGTGGCTGGAGTTGAGTCAGTGTGTTGGCAGCAGCCACTCAATGTTAGTGGCTCTCAAAGCACTTCATGATGACGGAAGTGAGTGCTACGGGGCGGTAGTCGTTTAGCTCAGTTACCTTAGCTTTCTTGGGAACAGGAACAATGGTGGCCCTCTTGAAGCATGTGGGAACAACAGACTGGGATAGGGATTGATTGAATATGTCCGTAAACACACCGGCCAGCTGGTCTGCGCATGCTCTGAGGGCGCGGCTGGGGATGCCATCTGGGCCTGCAGCCTTGCGAGGGTTGACACGTTTAAATGTTTTACTCACGTCGGCTGCAGTGAAGGAGAGTCCGCAGGTTTTGGTTACAGGCCGTGTCAGTGGCACTGTATTGTCCTCAAAGGGGGCAAAAAAGTTATTTAGTCTGCCTGGGAGCAAGGCATCCTGGTCCGTGACTGGGCTCGTTTTCTTTTTGTAATCCGTGATTGACTGTAGACCCTGCCACATACCTCTTGTGTCTGAGCCGTTGAATTGAGATTCTACTTGATCTCTATACTGACGCTTAGCTTGTTTGATTGCCTTGCGGAGGGAATAGCTACACTGTTTGTATTCGGTCATGTTTCCGGTCACCTTGCCCTGATTAAAAGCAGTGGTTCGCGCTTTCAGTTTCACGCAAATGCTGCCATCAATCCACGGTTTCTGGTTTGGGAATGTTTTAATCGTTGCTATGGGAACGACATCTTCAACGCACGTTCTAATGAACTCGCTCACCGAATCAGCGTATTCGTCAATTTTGTTGTTGTCTGACACAATACGAAACATATCCCAGTCCACGTGATGGAAGCAGTCTTGGAGTGTGGAATCAGATTGGTCGGACCAGCGTTGAACAGACCTCAGCGCGGGAGCTTCTTGTTTTAGTTTCTGTCTGTAGGCAGGGATCAACAAAATGGAGTCGTGGTCAGCTTTTCCGAAAGGAGAGCGGGGCAGGGCCTTATATGCGTCGCGGAAGTTGTAATAGCAATGATCCAAGGTTTTTCCAGCCCTGGTTGCGCAATCGATATGCCGATAAAATTTAGGGAGTCTTGTTTTCAGATTAGCCTTGTTAAAATCCCCAGCTACAATGAATGCAGCCTCCGGATATATGGATTCCAGTTTGCAAAGAGTCAAATAAAGTTCGTTCAGAGCCATTGATGTGTCTGCTTGGGGGGGGGGGGGACATTCTCTACCATGTCCAGCATGGTAGAGAAGAGCACTTTGTGCTCATTTAGATAACAGGCTGACATTACTGTGTTTAACTGTCCTAAACAACTGACCCCATTTCATCTTTCTCAATTAAATTATATTTAAAGCGCTTTATTGGCATGGGACAAATATGTTTACATTGCCAAAGGAAGTGGGGGAAGAAGTGAAGCCCGAGTCTGACCTCCTTGTTAGGTCCATATTTAGTAACAGAGAAAGGTCAGGCAGGGTCAGAGTCTGGATGACAGTTACACTGGAGGATACATCAACGCCCCACACACAGCAACGCACACAGACACGCACACAGAAAAGCACACCAACTGTTGCAGTGTGAGGCCAGCTTGTAGATAGCAGATTGTGTGTCACTGTCAACCCCTTTTGAGCTCCCCAGGGACATTCTCCCCTGTGCCCCTCCCCCCCAGACAGATACTGCCACTAACCGGCCCCACACAGAGACATCAGAACCTACTCTGGCCCCCCAGGCAGATACTGCCACTAAACGACCCTACGCAAAGACGTCAGAACCTACTCTGGCCCCCCAGGCAGATACTGCCACTAAACGACCCTACACAGCCTCATATGCTGTTCCGAATAACACCTGAATAAATGATTAAGCTTCGCTTAGCTGACCTATTAATCTTGTACGTGATCTGTTGAACTGTTCAGCTGCCTGTTAACTCTCGAACAGGCGCCTGTTAACTCTCGAACAGGCGCCTGTTAAGGCGCCTCTCGAACAGGCGCCTGTTAACTCTCGAACAGGCGCCTGTTAACTCTCGAACAGGCGCCTGTTGCTCTCGAACAGGCGCCTGTTAACTCTCGAACAGGCGCCTGTTAACTCTCCAACAGGCGCCTGTTAACTCTCAACAGGCGCCTGTTAACTCTCCAACAGGCGCCTGTTAACTCTCCAACAGGCGCCTGTTAACTCTCCAACAGGCGCCTGTTAACTCTCCAACAGGCGCCTGTTGCTCTCGAACAGGCGCCTGTTAACTCTCCAACAGGCGCCTGTTAACTCTCAACAGGCGCCTGTTAACTCTCCAACAGGCGCCTGTTGCTCTCCAACAGGCGCCTGTTAACTCTCCAACAGGCGCCTGTTAACTCTCCAACAGGCGCCTGTTAACTCTCCAACAGGCGCCTGTTGCTCTCAACAGGCGCCTGTTAACTCTCCAACAGGCGCCTGTTGCTCCAACAGGCGCCTGTTAACTCTCCAACAGGCGCCTGTTAACTCTCCAACAGGCGCCTGTTAACTCTCGAACAGGCGCCTGTCCAACAGGCGCCTTAACTCTCTCAACAGGCGCCTGTTAACTCTCCAACAGGCGCCTGTTAACTCTCCAACAGGCGCCTGTTAACTCTCCAACAGGCGCCTGTTGCTCTCCAACAGGCGCCTGTTAACTCTCCAACAGGCGCCTGTTGCTCTCCAACAGGCGCCTGTTAACTCTCCAACAGGCGCCTGTTAATCTCTCCAACAGGCGCCTGTTAACTCTCCAACAGGCGCCTGTTGCTCTCCAACAGGCGCCTGTTAACTCTCCAACAGGCGCCTGTTGCTCTCCAACAGGCGCCTGTTAACTCTCCAACAGGCGCCTGTTAACTCTCCAACAGGCGCCTGTTAACTCTCCAACAGGCGCCTGTTAACTCTCCAACAGGCGCCTGTTAACTCTCCAACAGGCGCCTGTTAACTCTCCAACAGGCGCCTGTTAACTCTCCAACAGGCGCCTGTTAACTCTCCAACAGGCGCCTGTTAACTCTCCAACAGGCGCCTGTTAACTCTCCAACAGGCGCCTGTTAACTCTCCAACAGGCGCCTGTTAACTCTCCAACAGGCGCCTGTTAACTCTCAACAGGCGCCTGTTAACTCTCGAACAGGCAGTTGTGGGTGTTTTGAACAGAACACATGCAGTGTAATGGAATGCTGTGTGTTGAACAAAACAGCTGAAACTGAACAGCAGAGGTGTAATTTGTGAAGGGGTCTGTCACGCTCTGGTCTCTGTGTTGGGGGTGGGGGGCTGAGAGTAAAATGTCTGCCTTCCAGCTGGCCCGGGGGGGTGGGGGGGGCTTTCCCTGTTCTTTCTGTTCCCCTCTACCCAAACGTACCATGCCCATCTGCTCCTAGAAAGTGTGTGTGCGTGCCTGTGTGATTTTAGATAGCGGGTCAGCCCGACTATAGGGAAGCCCTTGACCTCTCATCCATAATCGACCTCGGTAGATAGAGTTCAGTCGTCTCTCCTATTCAGCGTCAGCCTGCTCAGTGATCTTCTGTGGTGAAAGAAGACAGACTGCAGTACAGACAGGTGGCTGGCCTCCTAGTTAAAATGCATTGTTCATTTCAGCGTTATAAAGGGAGGGCCTGTGAGATCTAGTATTTGTGTGGCCTCAATGAAACCGAGTAGGCAGCCTATGCACGGGCGGCGAATCACGTGGCAGTTATCTTTTTTACATTTCAAATAAAGTATTTATTTTTTATTTTTTGTCTCTGTCCTCAATTCGTCCTCCTAAAAGGTAGGCTGTGTCCTATCTGCTGACATAGCCCAGGAATACCGATTTAATTTTACCTTTAGCCTAATATAATGGGCCACGGTGAGATTCTCTGGTAATTTAACCTAGTTCTTAGGTTGTTTTTGTGCATATTGCCTATAGGGTGTAAAATTGCTAGGCCCATGCCTGGCAGGTGAGCTGTGTCACATATATACCTGAAATAACATGGCAGGACTGCGGTTGGGTCGGGACCAGTTCTTGTGGTAGCGGGTGACAGCCAGTGGTATGAAAGGTGGCAGTGGGATGAATAAATCAGTCCTGCTTAGACCTCTAGTGTGTGTGTGTGTGTGTGTGTGTGTGTGTGTGTGTGTGTGTGTGTGTGTGTGTGTGTGTGTGTGTGATGAGCAGGGCTGGTGTGTGTGTGTGTGTGTGTGTGTGATGGAAGGGCGGGAGAGAGCTGACAGTGGAAATTAGAATTCTCTGGAACATGTTCTTACTACCGTAGAACAATCCCAGAATCCTACAGCTCAATGACTTTATATAGCCTGGTTCCCTTTTCAACTGTGGTTCTGACAAACAGCTGTTGTTGGGAGGTCAAACAATGACTAGACTAACAGGGGAAGGAAGATTGAGTGTCTATGTTTGTGTATGTGGGGGGGGGGTGTGTTAATGTTTAAACATTTCAAATGTTTCAACAAAATTGGGATCCTTAACTGTAAGAAAAATCCCTAACTGAAAAACGATAATTTTCCCACCAAATTTAAAATCGCAATGCAGTTATCAGAAAACATGATGTTCTGCGTTTTAAAGTCGAACTAGACGATATGCTATAAAGGCCTGGGGAAAGTTGTCATGTAAATTAAACCAGAGAGGAAGAGGCTTTACTTTAGGCTATTTGGGGGTAATTTGCGAGGCATGCAAACATTTATTTTATTTTTTTACGGTTAAGGATCCTAGTTTCTTTGAACCGTTTTAACGTTTAAACCCCCTAACGTCCACATACACACAGATTACCAAGACATATGCTCATGGTTCCTTCTGCCTGTGCCCTCCTTCTGCCTGTGCCCTCCTTCTGCCTGTGCCCTCCTTCTGCCTGTGCCTCTCCCTCACGCTACCCCGCTTGCTCTTTCTCTTCACTAATGATGCAAGTGTGTGTTCAAGTCTGTTGCGTGTAGAATATCCTAGCCCTGCCTTTCTTAAAGTGTATGTGTCGTGACTTGTTAGACTTAATGTATCATCATTTCATGAATTACAGGAATTGGTTTGGCCAAGTGCAAGGAGTCAGGTGATCAATTATTTTGGCAGTTGACTCTGTCACCACTACGTCATCGTTGTTAACTTCTTGCGTCGAGCCATCCCGGATCCGGGATCGTGAATACAGCCTCAAGCTCATTACCATAACGCAACGTTAACTATTCATGAAAATCGCAAATGAAATGAAATTAATATGCTAGCTCTCAAGCTTAGCATTTTGTTAACAACACTGTCATCTCAGATTTTCAAAATATGCTTCTCAACCATAGCAAAACAAGCATTTGTGTAACAGCTAGCACAGCTAGCGTAGCATTTAGCGTTAGCATTAGCAGGTAACATTTTCACAAAAACCAGAAAATCATTCAAATAAAATCATTACCTTTGAAGAACTTCAGATATTTTCAATGATGAGACTCTCAGTTAGATAGCAAATGCTCAGTTTTTCCTGAAAGATTATTTGTTTAGGAGAAATTGCTCTGTTTGGTGCGTCACGTTTGGCTACCAAAAAACCCCAAAAATTCAGTCTTCAAAATGCCAAACTTTTTTCCAAATTAACTCCATAATATCAACTGAAACATGGTAAACGTTGTTTAGAATCAATCCTCAAGGTGTTTTTCACATATCTCTTCATGATATATCGTTCGTTGAAAGCCTCCTCTCTCCTCTCAATCACTGGATGACTGCGTGCAGCTTGTAGATTACGCACCAATTTAGACAAAGGACACCGGGCGGACCCCTGGTAAATGTAGTCTCTTATGGCCAATCTTCCAATGATATGCCTACAAATACGTCACAATGCTGCAGACACCTTGGAGAAACGATAGAAAGGGCAGGCTCATTCCCGGCGCATTCACAGCCATATAAGGAGACAATGGAAAACAGAGCTTCAAAAATTCTGCCCATTTCCTGGTTGAAGTTTCATCTTGGTTTCGCCTGTAGCATGAGTTCTGTGGCACTCACAGATAATATCTTTGCAGTTTTGGAAACCTTAGAGTCTTTTCTTTCCAAAGCTGCCAATTATATGCATAGTCGAGCATCTTTTCGTGACAAAATATTGCGCTTAAAACGGGCACGTTTTTTAATCCATAAATTAAAAGAGCGCCCCCTATATCCAAGAAGTTAATACTGGGTAAAAATGTCAAGAGAGAGGCCAGCGACAGCAGCGAAGTCCTGTAATACTTTTAGAAGTTAAATGATAAGGAAATGCACACTGGGAGGTGAATTGAGGGGACAGTAAGGGTAGTAAAGGTACATCTGAAAGGGGACGTAAGGTGAGACCCAAACCGTCTCTGGTAGCAGCGCAGCTGCATCGGGAATTCATCTGGAATTTTAGTAATTTTTCTTATCGTTTTAAAGGAAAACAAATTGTATTGTTTTTCCATAGTCAGATCCCTAGTGTACACACACACACACACACACAGAGCTCAACCTAACACACAACAACTAGGTTTCACACACACACCACCCTTCATTGTCTGGCAGCCAGACTGACTGGTCTGTATCAGTGTGCTCAGACGTGCTGCCTTCTCCCCCATAATCCCTCACTGACTCCTCTCTCCCTACGGATACATCGGTCTGTCTGTAAGGAGCATGACTTTCACCCCACAGCATGTTCCTTTTTCAATTGCTCAATCTCTCGCTCTCTTTCTCTCTCCCTTCATACCTTTCTCTGCCTTTCTAGAGTACATTAAGCCACCAGCTCTCCTTCTATCTGTCTGCTTCCCTCCCTGTCTGTCTGTCTCCCGCTCTGTCTCCCTGTCTGTCTTTCTGTTTCCCGCTCTGTCTGTCTGCCTGCCTGTCTTTCTCTCTCTCAGCTACAGACCTCCTTCAGACTCATGACTCAGCTGCTGTCTGAGGTTTGAAATTATGTTTTAGTCAAACGTTATATCTGTTTGTGCTTCTTGTGGTCAGTTTGCAGGCAACAAAATTAGTTGTAATTATGTTCCCGGCCCCCTGACCAGCCACTCAAGAAGAAAAAAAATGTCCCGCGGCTGAATCTAGTTGATGATCCCTACATCATAGCCGTGGCGGCAGGGTAGCCTAGTGGTTAGAGTGGAGGGGCGGCAGGGTAGCCTAGTGGTTAGAGTGGAGGGGCGGCAGGGTAGAGTGGAGGGGCGGCAGGGAGGGGCGAGAGTGGAGGGGCGGCAGGGTAGAGTGGAGGGGCGGCAGAGTAGAGTGGAGGGGCGGCAGGGTAGAGTGGAGGGGCGGCAGGGTAGCCTAGTGGTTAGACTAGTGTTTAGAGTGGAGGGGCGGCAGGGTAGAGTGGAGGGGAGGCAGGGAGGGGCGAGAGTGGAGGGGCGGCAGGGAGGGGCGAGAGTGGAGGGGCGGCAGGGTTAGAGTGGAGGGGCGGCAGGGTAGAGTGGAGGGGCGGCAGGGAGGTGGTTAGAGTGGAGGGGCGGCAGGGTAGCCTAGTGGTTAGAGTGGAGGGGCGGCAGGGTAGCCTAGTGTTTAGAGTGGAGGGGCGGCAGGGTAGCCTTGTGGTTAGAGAGTTGGACTAGTAACCGGAAGGTTGCAAGTTCAAACCCCCGAGCTGACAAGGTACAAATCTGTCGTTCTGCCCTTGAACAAGGCAGTTAACCCACTGTTCCTAGGCCGTCATTGAAAATAAGAATTTGTTCTTAGCTGGCTTGCCTAGTTAAATAAAGGTTAAAAAAAAAATACAAGAAATGATTTCATGTACAGTTAAAGTGTTACGATATTACAATAGTGTCCCGTGTATCTCAGTTGGTAGAGCATGGAGCTTGCAATGCTAGGGCTGTGGGTTCGATCCCCACGGGGAGGACAAGTGTGTGAACAGTCCATGTTGTCATGAGGGGTTGTTTTATCTGTTTTTAAATCAGATTTTACTGCTCAATTGATTTACTTGATGTGGAGGAGTTCCATGTAGTCATGGCTCTGTGTAGTACCCAGAGTCTGTTCTGGACACGGGGACTGTTGAAGAGACCCCTGGTGGCATGTCGTCTAGTGGGGTATGGGTGTCTGAGCTGTGTGCTAGGAGTTTAAACAGACAGATCAGGGCTCTAACACGGCAATCACAAAGACAAGTAGTGATGCAGTCAATCTCTCCTCTACTTTGAGCCAGTCAACCCTCAGGAGGTCTAACTATGTATACCGGTACCTCGGTAATATACCGGAACCTCTGCAATATACCGGAACCACGGTACTATACCGGAACCACGGTAATATACCGGAACCTCGGCAATATACCGGAACCTCGGCAATATACCGGAACCTCGGTAATATACCGGAACCACGGCAATATACCGGAACCTCGGCAATATACCGGAACCACGGTAATATACCGGTACCTCGGTAATTTTAAAGAACCAGATGGCACCTGTTTTATAAAATGTTTATACATCCAGTTCTGTTCATAAATTCAGTTAAAACATTTAAGCAACAGAAACTAGTCTCTTGTATGCACCGGTCCAATAATGTCCGCTTCACCTACCAGTCCTCACTCAGCCCTCACTCATCTATTCCTCCCGTCAGTTTTTAAAATATAATTTAGCTGTGGTGTCGAGCGGGGATGCAGACCCTGATGAGTCTCCAGTTGTTACATTTGTACATGTTATACGTTGGAGCAGAGAGGGGAAAGTTGATGCATTGTATCATTTCCTCGCCTGGTTTAACCAGAAGCACAGGCCAGTCTGAGTAGGCTTTGCAAGTTCGCTGTCACGCAGCCTCTGGGAGGGGAAAAACAGCTTTGCGACAGCTTGTAGCTTTACAGCGAAGAAAACTGCTCGTCTCTAGTTCAAATGTTTGTTTTTTTATTAAATTATTAAATTAAATTATTTTTACTTCATGTGCATTTGATATAATTTGACAAACCATTTGAAACTAATCCCAGGTCTGTAATTATTAGTTAGATAACTAATAATTAGAGACCTGATTGTCTAAACTATATCACACATCTACTCCTGGGAGGGAGGGGAGAGGGAGAGAGAGAGATGTGAGGTTTAACTGAAGAGTAAAGGTTTCATGCAGACCCCAGACTGACACAATGACGTACAGATCGTGATGCATGTACAGTGGGGCAAAAAAAGTATTTAGTCAGCCACCAATTGTGCAAGTTCTCCCACTTAAAAAGATGAGAGAGGCCTGTCATTTTCATCATAGGTACACTTCAACTGTGACAGACAAAATGAGGAGAAAAAATTCCAGCAAATCACATTGTAGGATTTTTAATGAATTAATTTGCAAATTATGGTGGAAAATAAGTATTTGGTCAATAACAAAAGTTCATCTCAATACTTTGTTATATACCCTTTCATCTTCCTCTCATCTTTTTAAGTGTCTGTCACAGTTGAAGTGTACCTATGATGAAAATTACAGGCCTCTCTCATCTTTTTAAGTGGGAGAACTTGCACAATTGGTGGCTGACTAAATACTTTTTTTGCCCCACTGTATATTCCTTCAGACAAATCACAGGTAGGCCTTTTGGATATGAGCAAACCAGCCGTTCTGTGCAGTATTCGATTGTACAGTGTGAAGTTAATTCAATGTGTTGTATTGAGTAGAAGTGGGAACAGGTTGTTTTTGTGTAGGACAAACAGGCAACGTCCACTAACCGCACGTTAGGCCCCTTTTCCTCCCGTGATGCTGGTTGGTGTCGCGATGCTGGTTGGTGTCGCGATGCTGGTTGGTGTCGCGATGGTGGTTGGTGTCGCCATGGTGGTTGGTGTCGCCATGGTGGTTGGTGTCGCCATGCTGGTTGGTGTCGCCATGGTGGTTGGTGTCGCCATGCCTGGTTCGTATCTTTAGTAAATGCTGGTTGGTATAGTGATGCTTTTGGTTTGTCTACAATCTGGTCTGGTAAAACCTCCTTTGCTGGTGTTTTCTTGACCTTCCTGGCTTGTGTCTGCAACCCCTGGTTCTAGTCTACTGTCTATTGGTGTCAGCCTCTGGTCTGGTGTCGCCAACCCCCTGGTTGGTGTCGATACTGGTCTGTGGCCAACCCCCTGCCTCTAGTCTACGCGATGCTGGTTGGTGTCGCCATGCCTGGTATCGTATCTTTAGTAAAATGTTTGTATAGTGATGCTTTTGGTTTAGTCTACAATCTCTCTGATAAAACCTCCTTTGTGGTGTTTTCTTGACCTTCCTGGCTTGTATCCCCTGCAACCCCCTCAGCCTCTAGTCTACTGTCTATAGAGCCAACCCCCTCAGCCTCTAGTCTACTGTCTATAGAGCCAACCCCCTCAGCCTCTAGTCTACTGTCTATAGAGCCAACCCCCTCAGCCTCTAGTCTACTGTCTATGGAGCCAACCCCCTCAGCCTCTAGTCTACTGTCTATAGAGCCAACCCCTCAGCCTCTAGTCTACTGTCTATAGAGCCAACCCCCTCAGCCTCTAGTCTACTGTCTATAGAGCCAATCCCCCAGCCTCTAGTCTACTGTCTATAGAGCCAACCCCTCAGCCTCTAGTCTACTGTCTATAGAGCCAACCCCTCAGCCTCTAGTCTACTGTCTATAGAGCCAACCCCTCAGCCTCTAGTCTACTGTCTATAGAGCCAACCCCTCAGCCTCTAGTCTACTGTCTATAGAGCCAACCCCCTCAGCCTCTAGTCTACTGTCTATGGAGCCAACCCCTCAGCCTCTAGTCTACTGTCTATGGAGCCAACCCCTCAGCCTCTAGTCTACTGTCTATAGAGCCAACCCCCTCAGCCTCTAGTCTACTGTCTATAGAGCCAACCCCTCAGCCTCTAGTCTACTGTCTATGGAGCCAACCCCCAGCCTCTAGTCTACTGTCTATAGAGCCAACCCCTCTAGACTACTGTCAATAGAGCCAACCCTCTAGTCTACTGTCAATAGAGCCAACCCCTCTAGTCTACTGTCAATAGAACCAACCTCTCTAGTCTACTGTCAATAGAGCCAACCCCTCTAGTCTACTGTCAATAGAGCCAACCCCTCTAGTCTACTGTCAATAGAGCCAACCCCTCTAGTCTAGTCAATAGAGCCAACCTCTCTAGTCTACTGTCAATAGAGCCAACCCCTCTAGTCTAGTCAATAGAGCCAACCTCTCTAGTCAATAGAGCCAACCCCTCTAGTCTAGTCAATAGAGCCAGCCCGTCTAGTCAATAGAGCCAACCCCTCTAGTCTAGTCAATAGAGCCAGCCTCTCTAGTCTAGTCAATAGAGCCAGCCCCCTAGTCTAGTCTAGTCAATCAAGAGCCAACCCCTCTAGTCTAGTCAATAGAGCCAACCCCTCTAGTCTAGTCAATAGAGCCAACCCCTCTAGTCTAGTCAATAGAGCCAACCCCTCTAGTCAATAGAGCCAACCCCTCTAGTCAATAGAGCCAACCCCTCTAGTCTAATCAATAGAGCCAACCCCTCTAGTCTAGTCAATAGAGCCAACCCCTCAGCTTCTGTTCCTTTCCAGCAGTCTTGTGTAATGAGTTTAGCGCTCTGATAATGCCAGCTTGACTCAAATCCCTGGATTAGAGAGAGATAAAGGGAGGCATGGGAACACAACAAAACACCATCCACCCACTCCAACCTAACAACAACAAAAGACTAACAAAGCAACCAAAACATATTTACCAACCCAGGAAGAGGGGTTATCCTCCTCCCAGTCTTTAGAGCCAACCCCTCTAGTCTCAATAGAGCAATCCTCTCAGCTTCTGTTCCTTTCCAGCAGTCTAATGAGTTTCTCTGATAATGCCTCTCTCAAATCCCTGGATTTAAAGGGAGGCATGGGAACACAACAAAACACCATCCACTCTCTCCATCCCCAAAACATATTTACCCCCATCTCTCCCTCTCTAATTTCTCTCTCCATCCCTCTCCCCTCTTTCTCTCTCTCCATCCCACCCCCATCTCTCTCTCTATTTCTCTCTCCCCATCCCACCCCATCTCTCTCTCTCCCCTCCCCCCCCATCTCTCTCTCATTTCTCTCTCCATCCCACTCCCCATCTCTCTCTCCCCATCCCACCCCATCTCTCTCTCACTTCCTCCCCCCCATCTCTCTCTCTGGGTGTCTATTGTCCTGCCGTAGCCTCTCAGCAGCTGCATTACTATAATAATGTGATCTGAGTTGGCCCCCAGCAGCTTGAAATGAAGGATAATTAGAATTTCAATTTACCGGAGCCGACTAAGACCCTCCCAGTCCCTTCCTCTCTGTCTCTCTCTCTCTCTCTCTCTCTCTCTCTTTCTCTTGCCTCTGTTTCTCTGCCTCTCTCTCTCTTTCCCTCTTTTTCAGCTCATTGTTATTGGTGACAGATGGGTGGAGAGAGGATTTTAACACACCCCGCCTCTCTCTCCATAGGACCCGTTGGAATGATACAGTGCCCTTTTATTTTGAAGTCCCATCAGACACTAGGGTATTAGACTCTCACAATGGACCAAGTGATTCTTAAAGGGGAGGTTGAAACAATAACCAAGCGTGCTCCCGGCCCCGTTTCAGTAAAAGGCTGAGGGATGGGGCTCGAGAAATCAAACCACTCTCAAATGCGTAGACAGACAGAGCTATGGATGCAAGGACTGACCATCCATTATATTAGACAAGTGTAGTTTTAACCATGATTTCAGACTTTATAGTGTGTGTTTTTTACATTGACATTGTTTACAAACATTGGAGTAAAACAAGCTTATATTTTGGGTTCTGACAGTTGAACTAAGCTCATGAGGCATTTATAAGTTATATTCTTTAAGAGTCACTGGATACATATCATTAAGTCCAAAATGGATGTAGCGACTGCTTTAAATGAGCTAAAGCAACATGGAACAGCTAAGCAGGCTAACGTTCCTACCTACACTATTTACCCTGATTATCAGCGAAGCAGGCTAACGTTCCTACCTACACTATTTACCCTGATTATCAGCTAAGCAGGCTAACATTCATACCTACAGGGAGGAGGGGGAGAGAGAAAGGAGGGAAGCGGAGGGATGGAGAAGGTAGAGGGGAGAGGGATGGAGGTGGGGGGGGTGAGTGGGAGGAGCAGAGAGGGAAGCGGGGGATGGGAGAGTGAGGTTGGGGGAAAGAGATGGGAGAGGGATGGAGGTGGGGGTGATTGTGGGAGGAGAAGAGAGGGGGAGAGGGAGGCGGAGGAATGGGGGATAGAGGAGGAGGAATGGGGGATAGAGGAGGAGGGATGGGGGATAGAGGAGGAGAGAGGGGGCGGGGGGGAGGCAGAGGGATAGAGGTGGGAAGCAGAGGGATGGAGGATGGGGGATAGAGGAGGAGGAGGAGGGATGGGGGAGAGGGAGGGATGGGGGAGAGGGAGGGATGGGGGATAGAGGAGGAGGGATGGGGGATAGAGGAGGAGGGATGGGGAGAGAGGGAAATGGAGGGTGGGAGGGAGGTGGAGGGATGGGGGAGAGAGGAGGGGGGGGAGAGGGAAATGGAGGGTGGGAGGGAGGTGGGGGGATGGGGGGGAGAGAGGTGGGGGGAGAGGGAAATGGAGGGTGGGAGGGAGATGGGGGGGTGGGGGAGAGAGGTGGGGAGAGAGGGAAATGGAGGGTGGGAGGGAGGTGGGGGATGGGGGAGAGAGGTGGGGGGGAGAGGGAAATGGAGGGTGGGAGGGAGGTGGGGGGGGATGGGGGAGAGAGGTGGGGGGAGAGGGAAATGGAGGGTGGGAGGGAGGTGGAGGGATGGGGAGAGAGGTGGGGGGAGAGGGAAATGGAGGGTGGGAGGGAGGTGGGGGATGGGGGGAGAGAGGTGGGGGAGAGGGAAATGGAGGGTGGGAGGGAGGTGGGGGGATGGGGGAGAGAGGTGGGGGGGGAGAGGGAAATGGAGGGTGGGAGGGAGGTGGAGGGATGGGGGAGAGAGGTGGGGGGGGAGAGGGAAATGGAGGGTGGGAGGGAGGTGGGGGGGAGGTGGGGGGGGGGGAAATGGAGGGTGGGAGGGAGGTGGGGGCCTGGCTCCTTCCCTGGCTCCTTCCCTGGCTCCTTCCCTGGCTCCTTCCCTGGCTCCTTCCCTGGCTCCTTCCCTGGCTTCTTCCCTGGCTCCTTCCCTGGCTTCTTCCCTGGCTTCTTCAACTAATATGGGATTTATCGCTGCAGCTTCTTGTTGTGCTGGTTGTCCTCTGTTGACCTCTCACACGCAGTCGAGCACAGACATGCAGTCGAGCACAGACACGCAGTTGAGAACAGACACGCAGTCCTCTGGCTGTTTGTGTCCCGCTGGCCTGCAGCATTTAGTCATCGGCTAATCATCCACCAAGACCACATTATGAAGACTCTCTTAAAGATCGGACGATTAATCAGTCAATTGTCACAAGAGGAAGGAGACGGGCGGCAGGTAGCCGAGCGTTTTTAAGAGCGTTGGGCCAGTCACCGAATGGTCACCGGTTCGAATCCCCGAGCCGACTAGGTGAAAAGACTGTGCCCTTTGAGCAAGGCACTTCCCCCTGGAGATAAGAGAGGAAAATGGACCATGGAGGAGCAACACACACACACCGTCTATTTGTGCCAGCCAGGGCAGAAAGATACCTAAACAGCTCGGCCTGTGATTACAACAGAGAAACTCAGACAGAATGGGAACAGAAGTATCTCTCTCGTTATCTCTCTCTCTCTCCGACTGAAGATAGTCATTCTGGAAGGAATGTTGTTTAGACAATATATTCTATATTGACTTCAAAGAGGTGCCTGCGGCTGTACTTGACACAATGTCCCGTCTCCCTGGTTTAAACTTTGTAAATGTCAGCTTATCCTGCCACATACAGTCCATCAAATCACTGAGACCATGCTGTCGTTAGTCCTGAAGACAAACACGGTCAGTGTCTGGGATGCTAGTTTACCGTTGGAATGGTAGGTGGTAGAATATCACTATTCTCACCGTGTTTTAGTGAGGCAGGTGTGTGTGGTCGGCAGGTCGGGCAGGTGTGTGTGGTCGGCAGGTGTGTGTGGTCAGGTGTGTGTGGTCGGCAGGTGTGTGTGGTCGGCAGGTGTGTGTGGTCGGCAGGTGTGTGTGGTCGGCAGGTCGGGCAGGTGTGTGTGGTCGGGCAGGTGTGTGTGGTCGGCAGGTCGGGCAGGTGTGTGTGGTCGGCAGGTCGGGCAGGGTGTGTGGTCGGGCAGGTGTGTGTGTGGTCGGCAGGTGTGTGTGGTCGGCAGGTGTGTGTGGTCGGCAGGTGTATGTGGTCGGCAGGTGTGTGTGGTCGGCAGGTGTGTGTGGTCGGGCAGGTGTGTGTGGTCGGGCAGGTGTGTGTGGTCGGCAGGTCGGGCAGGTGTGTGTGGTCGGCAGGTCGGGCAGGTGTGTGTGGTCGGCAGGTCGGGCAGGTGTGTGTGGTGGTCGGGCAGGTGTGTGTGGTCGGGCAGGTGTGTGTGGTCGGGCAGGTGTGTGTGGTCGGCAGGTCGGGCAGGTGTGTGTGGTCGGGCAGGTGTGTGTGGTCGGCAGGTCGGCAGGTGTGTGTGGTCGGCAGGTCGGGTCGGGCAGGTGTGTGTGGTCAGGTCGGGCAGGTGTGTGTGGTCGGCAGGTCGGGCAGGTGTGTGTGGTCGGCAGGTCGTGTAGGTGTTTGTGGTCGGCAGGTCGGCAGGTGTGTGTGGTCGGGCAGGTGTGTGTGGTCGGGCAGGTGTGTGTGGTCGGCAGGTCGGGCAGGTGTGTGTGGTCGGCAGGTGTGTGTGGTCGGGCAGGTGTGTGTGGTCGGCAGGTCGGGCAGGTGTGTGTGGTCGGCAGGTCGGCAGGTGTGTGTGGTCGGGCAGGTGTGTGTGGTCGGGCAGGTGTGTGTGGTCGGCAGGTTGGGCAGGTGTGTGTGGTCGGCAGGTCGGCAGGTGTGTGTGGTCGGGCAGGTGTGTGTGGTCGGCAGGTTGGGCAGGTGTGTGTGGTCGGCAGGTCGGCAGGTGTGTGTGGTCGGGCAGGTGTGTGTGGTCGGCAGGTCGGGCAGGTGTGTGTGGTCGGGCAGGTGTGTGTGGTCGGCAGGTCGGGCAGGTGTGTGTGGTCGGCAGGTCGGGCAGGTGTGTGTGGTCGGCAGGTCGGCAGGTGTGTGTGGTCGGGCAGGTGTGTGTGGTCGGGCAGGTGTGTGTGGTCGGCAGGTCGGCAGGTGTGTGTGGTCGGGCAGGTGTGTGTGGTCGGGCAGGTGTGTGTGGTCGGGCAGGTGTGTGTGGTCGGGCAGGTGTGTGTGGTCGGGCAGGTGTGTGTGGTCGGCAGGTGTGTGTGGTCGGCAGGTGTGTGTGGTCGGCAGGTGTGTGTGGTCGGCGCAGTGGGAAGGTACTGGAAACACTCACTCTCACTCTCTCTTTGTCTCTCGGTCTCAGTCACACAACACACACGCCCCACACACACACCCCACACACACACCCCACACACACACACGAACACACACACACCCACGCCCCACACACTCACAAACACGCCCCACACACTCACACACACACACGTCTTTGAGTGGCTTATAGTGCTGTAACTCCTTTCAGTCCCCCTTCCTCTCTTCTTCAGTGAGCCACCAGTCTTTTTTTGTTACGACCAAGACTATAGAGATATTAACCAGGAGAGGAGGAGTCCTCGCAGACATTTTAGGTGACAGCAGACGTTCAGACTAACCTAATCCCTGTTTTATGGTGTGAATGCCGCAGTCTCAACATCCTTCCGATCCATGAGATGTCTCATCACCGGTGGTCTTCCTTCCGCAGAGACTCTTATCCTCTCGCTTATCAAATCTAAACCGCTAATATGAAAGTAACCCCTCTGTCTCCTTCAGGATGCCCTCAGCCTCTGGCTGTACAGCACGGGGAGCTGGTGAACCAGACGGAGGCGAACCGAGGCTCCTTCCCCCCTGGTACCCTGCTGTCCTATGG
>NC_056446.1:38105187-38115187 GCF_018296145.1 Oncorhynchus tshawytscha
ACCAGTGTCAACATGACTGAGAAGACACATGACCTGGTAGTGGACCAGTGTCGACATGACTGAGAAGACACATGACCTGGTAGTGGACCAGTGTCAACATGACTGAGAAGACACATGACCTGGTAGTGGACCAGTGTCGACATGACTGAGAAGACACATGACCTGGTATGAAAGACATATTTGGCTGCCAAAACTGCACATTTTGGATTTTCACCCAATAAATATTAGATTTTTTTTAGTTTTATAGTTTCATATTCTTTGTATTGAATTATAATTTTGGGAAATAAATATTCTCTTAGGTCTGAGTATTTGTCACAGTGTAATAGGAAATGCAGCTCTGTCTCTACCTCTCCCCTGGTGCAGAGTGAGCACAGCCTGTCCTCTCTGTCTGTGATGACCGGTCTCTATAGCCAGACTGTGCTCACTGAGTCTGTACCTAGTCAATGTTTTCCTCAGTTTTCTATCAGTCACGGTGGTCAGATAGTCTGCCACCATGTACTGTCTGTTTAGAGACAAATAGCATTGAAGTTTACTTTTTTGTGGCGTCTTTCCAATAGGTGATATATTTTTGTTTTTGTTTTGTGATGATTTGGTTGGGCCAGATTTTCTGAGTGCTGTCCTGAGGCTCTATGGGGTTGGTGAACTGAGCCTCAGAACCAGTTGGCTGAGGGGACTCTTCTCTTGTTTCATCTCTTGACATTGTAGAGCTGTGTAATGGAATGTTTTGGGGTCACTTGTTTTTAGATGGTTGTAAAATCTGATGTCTCTTTTTTCTATTCAAATGAGGAGGGGGTATTGGCCCAATTCTGCTCTACGTGCGTTATTTGGAGTTTTTCTTTGCACTTGCAATACAGTCTTGCAAAACTCTGCATGCAGTATTTCAATTTGATGTTTGTCCCATTTGGTTCATTCGTTATTAGAGATTGGACCCCATACTTCACTGCCTTATAGAACAATTGGTACTATAACTGATTTAAACATTTTGAGCCAGATTCTAATTGGAATTTCTATTTTAATGTTCATTTTAATGGCATAGAGTGCTCTTCTTGCTTTGTCTCTCAGCTCCTTCACAGCCATGTGAAAGCTACCTGTGTTGCTGATATTTAGTCCTAGATATGTGTAGTTTTTGGTGTGTTCTAATAGAACTGTGTCCAAATAGAATTTATATTTGTCATCCTGATTTCCGGACCTTTTTTGGAGTGTCATTATATTTGTTTATTTTTTAGGTTAACGGTCAGAGCCCAGACAGAACCTGTGGTTAACAGTCAGAGCCCAGGTCTGACAGAACCTGGGGTTAACAGTCAGAGCCCAGGTCTGACAGAACCTGTGGTTAACGGTCAGAGCCCAGGTCTGACAGAACCTGGGGTTAACGGTCAGAGCCCAGACAGAACCTGGGGTTAACGGTCAGAGCCCAGGTCTGACAGAACCTGGGGTTAACAGTCAGAGCCCAGGTCTGACAGAACCTGTGGTTAACGGTCAGAGCCCAGGTCTGACAGAACCTGGGGTTAACGGTCAGAGCCCAGACAGAACCTGGGGTTAACGGTCAGAGCCCAGGTCTGACAGAACCTGGGGTTAACGGTCAGAGCCCAGGTCTGACAGAACCTGGGGTTAACGGTCAGAGCCCAGGTCTGACAGAACCTGGGGTTAACGGTCAGAGCCCAGGTCTGACAGAACCTGTGGTTAACGGTCAGAGCCCAGGTCTGACAGAACCTGGGGTTAACGGTCAGAGCCCAGACAGAACCTGTGGTTAACGGTCAGAGCCCAGGTCTGACAGAACCTGTGGTTAACGGTCAGAGCCCAGGTCTGACAGAACCTGTGGTTAACGGTCAGAGCCCAGGTCTGACAGAACCTGTGGTTAACGGTCAGAGCCCAGACAGAACCTGTGGTTAACGGTCAGAGCCCAGGTCTGACAGAACCTGTGGTTAACGGTCAGAGCCCAGGTCTGACAGAACCTGTGGTTAACGGTCAGAGCCCAGGTCTGACAGAACCTGTGGTTAACGGTCAGAGCCCAGGTCTGACAGAACCTGGGGTTAACGGTCAGAGCCCAGACAGAACCTGTGGTTAACAGTCAGAGCCCAGGTCTGACAGAACCTGTGGTTAACGGTCAGAGCCCAGACAGAACCTGGGGTTAACGGTCAGAGCCCAGGTCTGACAGAACCTGGGGTTAACGGTCAGAGCCCAGGTCTGACAGAACCTGGGGTTAACGGTCAGAGGCCAGGTCTGACAGAACCTGGGGTCAACGGTCAGAGGCCAGGTCTGACAGAACCTGGGGTCAACGGTCAGAGCCCAGGTCTGACAGAACCTGGGGTCAACGGTCAGAGCCCAGGTCTGACAGAACCTGGGGTCAACGGTCAGAGCCCAGGTCTGACAGAACCTGGGGTTAACGGTCAGAGCCCAGACAGAACCTGGGGTTAACGGTCAGAGCCCAGGTCTGACAGAACCTGTGGTTAACGGTCAGAGCCCAGGTCTGACAGAACCTGGGGTTAACGGTCAGAGCCCAGGTCTGACAGAACCTGGGGTTAACGGTCAGAGCCCAGGTCTGACAGAACCTGGGGTTAACGGTCAGAGCCCAGGTCTGACAGAACCTGTGGTTAACGGTCAGAGCCCAGGTCTGACAGAACCTGTGGTTAACGGTCAGAGCCCAGGTCTGACAGAACCTGGGGTTAACGGTCAGAGCCCAGGTCTGACAGAACCTGGGGTTAACGGTCAGAGCCCAGGTCTGACAGAACCTGTGGTTAACGGTCAGAGCCCAGGTCTGACAGAACCTGTGGTTAACGGTCAGAGCCCAGGTCTGACAGAACCTGGGGTTAACGGTCAGAGCCCAGGTCTGACAGAACCTGGGGTTAACGGTCAGAGCCCAGGTCTGACAGAACCTGGGGTTAACGGTCAGAGCCCAGGTCTGACAGAACCTGTGGTTAACGGTCAGAGCCCAGGTCTGACAGAACCTGTGAAGACGATCTAGGTGCTGCTGTAATTCCTCCTTAGTGGGAGACAGCAGCACCAGGTCATCTGCGTACAGCAGACACATGATTTCAGTGTTGTGTCGGGTGATACCAGGTGCTTCCGATTCTTCTAATGTTTTTACCAATTCATTAATGTAGATGTTAAATAGTGTTGGACTTATTGAGCAGCCCTGTTTCACTCCCCGTCCCTGAGAGAAGAAGATACTGCCGAGAAATTGGTGTGATCAATCCCTTGTTCCAAATATCGGGGAAAATACCTGCAGTGAGGATAATGTTGAAGAGTTTGAGTTTAGCCAATTTGAATTTGTGGTCTGTATATTTGATCATTTCATTTATAATACCATCAGCAACACAGGCCTTTTTGGGTTGGAGAGTCGTTTTTCCAACAATTCTTCTTCTGTAGTTTTCCTTTTTTGTTCTTAGGTTGTGTTTGTATTGCTTCAGTGTTTCCCCATATTGAAGGCCTATATTTTTGTTGCCTGGTTCGCTGTGTTTTTGATTATATATATTTCTCAATTACTTTCTTAGATGTTTGAAATCATTATCAAACTACACTGCTCAAAATAAATAAAGGGAACACTTAAACAACACAATGTAACTCCAAGTCAATCACACTTCTGTGAAATCAAACTGTCCACTTAGGAAGCAACACTGATTGACAATACATTTCACATGCTGTTGTGCAAATGGAATAGACAACAGGTGGAAACTATAGGCAATTAGCAAGACACCCCCAATAAAGGAGTGGTTCTGCAGGTGGTGACCACAGACCACTTCTCAGTTCCTATGCTTCCTGGCTGATGTTTTGGTCACTTTTGAATGCTGGCGGTACTTTCACTCTAGTGGTAGCATGAGACTGAGTCTACAACCCACACAAGTGGCTCAGGTAGTGCAGCTCATCCAGGATGGCACATCAATGCGAGCTGTGGCAAGAAGGTTTGCTGTGTCTGTCAGCGTAGTGTCCAGAGCATGGAGGCGCTACCAGGAGACAGGCCAGTACATCAGGAGACGTGGAGGAGGCCGTGGGAGGGCAACAACCCAGCAGCAGGACCGCTACCTCTGCCTTTGTGCAAGGAGAAGCAGGAGGAGCACTGCCAGAGCCCTGTAAAATGACCTCCAGCAGGCCACAAATGTGCATGTGTCTGCTCAAATGGTCAGAAACAGACTCCACGAGGGTGGTATGAGGGCCCGACGTCCACAGGTGGGGGTTGTGCTTACAGCTCAACACCGTGCAGGACGTTTGGCATTTGCCAGAGAACACCAAGATTGGCAAATTCGCCACTGGCGCCCTGTGCTCTTCACAGATGAAAGCAGGTTCACACTGAGCACATGTGAGACGTGACAGAGTCTGGAGATGCCGTGGAGAACGTTCTGCTGCCTGCAACATCCTCCAGCATGACCGGTTTGGTGGTGGGTCAGTCATGGTGTGGGGTGGCATTTCTTTGGGGGGCCGCACAGCCCTCCATGTGCTCGCCAGAGGTAGCCTGACTGCCATTAGGTATCGAGATGAGATCCTCAGACCCCTTGTGAGACCATATGCTGGTGCGGTTGGCACTGGGTTCCTCCTAATGCAAGACAATGCTAGACCTAATGTGGCTGGAGTGTGTCAGCAGTTCCTGCAAGAGGAAGGCATTGATGCTATGGACTGGCCCGCCCGTTCCCCACACCTGAATCCAATTGAGCACGTCTGGGACATCATGTCTCGCTCCATCCACCAACGCCACGTTGCACCACAGACTGTCCAGGAGTTGGCGGATGCTTTAGTGCAGGTCTGGGAGGAGATCCCTCAGGAGACCATCCGTCACCTCATCTGGAGCATGCCCAGGTGTTGTAGGGAGGTCATACAGGCACGTGGAGGCCACACAGACTACTGAGCCTCATTTTGACTTGTTTTAAGGACATTACATCAAAGTTGGATCAGCCTGTAGTGTGGTTTTCCACTTTCATTTTGAGTGTGACTCCAAATCCAGACCTACATGGGTTGATAAATTTGATTTCCATTGATCATTTTTGTGTGATTTTGTTGTCAGCACATTCAACTATGTAAAGAAAACAGTATTTATTAAGAATATTTCATTCATTCAGATCTAGGATGTGTTATTTTAGTGTTCCCTTTATTTTTTTGAGCAGTGTATATATATATATATATATATATATATATATATATATATTTATTTTTCCTAACTGGTTTGATAAGATTCTTACAGATTTTTTCAGGTGACCCACATGGGCGCGCGAGCCCAAGTTTGGGAACCACTGTACTAACCTCTCTCTCTGTCTCCTCTGTTTCCTCCCTCTCTGTCTCCTCTGTTTCCTCTCTCTCTGTCTCCTCTGTTTCCTCTCTCTCTGTCTCCTCTGTTTCCTCTCTCTCTGTCTCCTCTCTCTGTTTCCTCTCTCTCTGTCTCCTCTGTTTCCTCTCTCTCTGTCTCCTCTGTTTCCTCTCTCTCTGTCTCTCTCTCTGTTTCCTCTCTCTCTGTCTCCTCTGTTTCTCTCTCTGTCTCCTCTGTTTCTCTCTCTCTGTCTCCTCTCTCTCTGTTTCTCTCTCTGTCTCCTCTGTTTCCTCCTCTCTGTCTCCTCTGTTTCCTCCCTCTCTGTCTCCTCTGTTTCCTCTCTCTCTGTCTCCTCTGTTTCCTCTCTCTCTGTCTCCTCTGTTTGCTCTCTCTCTGTCTCCTCTGTTTCCTCTCTCTGTCTCCTCTGTAGCCTCTCTCTGTCTCCTCTGTTTCCTCTCTCTCTGTCTCCTCTGTTTCGTCTCTCTCTGTCTCCTCTGTTTCCTCCCTCTCTGTCTCCTCTGTTTCCTCTCTCTCTGTCTCCTCTGTTTCCTCTCTCTCTGTCTCCTCTGTTTCCTCCCTCTCTGTCTACTCTGCATGCATTGCAGCCTGCCTCATCCTCACCACTGAGCACTCAGTAGCCTACTCTCTGCAAAGCAAAGTTATGTTATTTTAGTGTTGAGCAGTGTATTGTTCATGTTCTGTTATTTCTGGTTTGATCTTGTTTTTTAGATTAGCCAAGGAGGATAATTTGTCAAATATAAAGTTGTTCCAAACAGCCAAATGTATACCTTCTTTGCTGTTGTAGAATGTTAAGGCTAAAAAGTTGTCCTGGAGAGATTTTTCTACTAATTGCTTTTTGGTAGATGTCTGTACTGTTTGCACTCCATCTATAGGCCTGTTTAGTACCATGTAATGTATTGGGTCGTGATGCTTCATGGTTGGGTTCCACTCTTCTCAGATACAGTGATTTTACTGTGGTCTGAGAGAGGTGTTAGTGGGCTGACTGTGAAGGCTCTGAGAGACTCTGGGTTGGTCTGAGAGAGGTGTTAGTGGGCTGACTGTGAAGGCTCTGAGAGACTCTGGGTTTTGGTCTGAGAGAGGTGTTAGTGGGCTGACTGTGAAGGCTCTGAGAGACTCTGGGTTTTTGTCGGTAAGGAAGTAGTCTACAGTGCTGCTGCCAAGGGATGAGCTGTAGGTGTACCTACCAAAAGAGTCCCCTCTCAGGCTACCATTGACTATGTACAGACCCAGTGTTCCACAGAGCTGTAGGTGTACCTACCAAAAGAGTCCCCTCTCAGCCTACCATTGACTATGTACAGACCCAGTGTTCCACAGAGCTGTAGGTGTACCTACCAAAAGAGTCCCCTCTCAGCCTACCATTGACTATGTACAGACCCAGTGTTCCACGGAGCTGTAGGTGTACCTACCAAAAGAGTCCCCTCTCAGCCTACCATTGACTATGTACAGACCCAGTGTTCCACAGAGCTGTAGGTGTACCTACCAAAAGAGTCCCCTCTCAGCCTACCATTGACTATGTACAGACCCAGTGTTCCACAGAGGTGTAGGTGTACCTACCAAAAGAGTCCCCTCTCAGCCTACCATTGACTATGTACAGACCCAGTGTTCCACAGAGCTTCACGAGCTGTACTCCATTTTTGTTTTTCACTTTGTCATAGTTGTTTCTGTGGGGGTATGTGGGGAGGGAAAGGTTGTTGCTTCCTGGTAGGTATTTATGGGGACGGGCTCGCTCTCTCTACCGCTCTCTCTCTACCGCTCTCTACTGCTCTCTCTCTACCGCTCTCTCTCTACCGTTGTCTCTCTACCTCTTTCTACTGCTCTCTCTCTCTACCTCTTTCTACTGCTCTCTCTACCGCTCTCTCTCTACCGCTCTCTTCTACCGCTCTCTCTCTACTACCTCTTTCTACTGCTCTCTCTACCGCTTTCTACCGCTCTCTCTACCGCTCTCTACTGCTCTCTCTACCGTTGTCTCTCTACCTCTTTCTACTGCTCTCTCTCTCTACCTCTTTCTACTGCTCTCTCTCTACCTCTTTCTACTGCTCTCTCTCTACCTCTCTTCTACTGCTCTCTCTCTCTACCTCTTTCTACTGCTCTCTCTCTACTCTACCTCTTTCTACTGCTCTCTCTCTACCGCTCTCTCTACTGCTCTCTCTCTACCTCTTTCTACTGCTCTCTCTCTCTCTACCTCTTTCTACTGCTCCTCTCTCTACCGCTTTCTCTCTACTGCTCTCTCTACCTCTTTCTACTGCTCTCTCTCTACCGCTCTCTCTACCGCTCTCTCTCTCTCTCTACCTCTTTCTACTGCTTTCTCTCTCTACCGCTCTCTCTCTACTGCTCACTCTACTGCTCTCTCTCTACTGCTCTCTCTCTACCGCTGTCTCTCTCTCTACCTCTTTCTACTGCTCTCTCTCTCTACCGCTCTCTCTCTCTCTACCTCTTTCTACTGTTCTCTCTCTCTACCGCTCTCTCTCTACTGCTCACTCTACTGCTCTCTACCGCTCTCTCTCTACCTCTTTCTACTGCTTTCTCTCTCTACCGCTCTCTCTCTACTGCTCACTCTACTGCTCTCTCTCTACTGCTCTCTCTACCACTCTCTCTCTACTGCTGTCTCTCTCTCTACCTCTTTCTACTGCTCTCTCTCTCTACTGCTGTCTCTCTCTCTACCTCTTTCTACTGCTCTCTCTCTCTACTGCTGTCTCTCTCTACCGTTCTCTCTCTCTCTACTGCTGTCTCTCTCTACTGCGCTCTCTCTCTACCTTTCTCTCTCTCTCTACCGCTCTCTCTCTACTGCTCTCTCTCTACTGCTGTCTCTCTCTACCTCTTTCTACTGCTCTCTCTCTACTGCTGTCTCTCTCTCTACCTCTTTCTACTGCTCTCTCTCTCTCTACTGCTCTCTCTCTACCGCTCTCTCTCTACTGCTGTCTCTCTCTACCTCTTTCTATTGCTCTCTCTCTACCTCTTTCTATTGCTCTCTCTCTCTACCTCTTCTACTGCTCTCTCTCTACTGCTGTCTCTCTCTACCTCTCTCTACTGCTCTCTACGGCTCTCTTTCTACTCTCTCTCTCTCCTGCTGTCTCTCTCTCTACCTCTCTCTACTGCTCTCTCTCTACCGCTCTCTCTCTACTGCTCTCTCTACTGCTCTCTCTCTCTACCGCTCTCTCTCTCTACTGCTCTCTCTACCTCTCTCTCTCTCTCCTGCTGTGTCTCTCTCTACCTCTCTCTCTCTCTCTGCTGTCTGCTGTCTCTCTCTCTCTCTCTCTCTCTCTCTCTCTCTCTCTCTCTCTCTCTCTCTCTACCTCTGTCTCCATCTTTACCTCTCCTCTCTCTCCCCCAGTGTGCCCCCTCCCACGGAGCCAGAGAACGGAGGGTACAGGTGCCACCCGTCCCCCTGCCACCGCCTCACCCAGAAGACCGTGATAGAGTACTTCTGTGACGAGGGCTACGCTCTGAAGGGGGACTACAAGTTCCTCACCTGTCAGAATGGGGAGTGGGACGCACCCATGCAGATCACCTGCCGCCTCAGCCCAGGTAAGATCATCTCTCCTCTCACCCCTCACCTTATACCCCTCATACCCCTCACGTCATACCCCTCATACCCCTTACCTCATACCCCTCATCTCATACCCCTCACCTCATACCCCTCACCTCATACACCTCATACCCCTCATACCCCTCACCTCATACACCTCATACCCCTCACCTCATACCCCTCACCCTCATACCACAGGGACTGAGGTTGAAAATTAGCCGGCTGGCTAAAACCGGCACATTTACTGAAACGTTGATTAATGTGCACTGTCCCTGTAAAAATAAAATAACCTCATACCCCTCACCTCATACCTCTCACCCCTCATAAGCCTCACCTCATACCTCACACCACTCACCCCTCATACCCCTCACCTCATACCCATCACCTCATGCGCCTCACCTCACCCCTCACACCACTCACCCCTCATACCCATCACCTCATGCGCCTCACCTCATACCACTCACCCCTCATACGCCTCACCTCATACCACTAACCCCTCATATGCCTCACCTCATACCCCTCACCTCATACCTCACACCACTCACCCTTCATACCTCATACCCCTCACCTCATACCTCACACCACGCACCCCTCATACCCATCACCTCACACCACTCACCCCTCATACCATCACCTCATACCACTCACCCCTCATACCCGTCACCTCATACCCCTCACCTCATACCTCACACCACTCACCCCTCATACCCCTCACACCACCCCTCACCCCTCACCTCATACCTCACACCACTCACCCCTCATACCCCTCACCTCATACCTCATACCCATCACCTCATACCTCTCACCTCATACCTCACACCACTCACCCCTCATACCCCTCACCTCACACCATTCACCCCTCATACCCCTCACCTCATACCTCACACCACTCACCCCTCATATACCCCTCACCCCCCTCACATCCTACTGTATGTAGTGCAGTAGACCAGCATCCATGTTTAGTTGTCTGAGTCAGACTAAGAGCTTGTTGTCTCAGTAGAACGTTGAGGAACCTTCCGTTGATTCTATCCAAATGCTCAGGAAATATCAAACTCACGTTTTACAAATTTTGTAAAAAAGTATCGTCTAGTGCATGCTGTCTCCTGACTGTCTCCTGTCTCCCTCTCTTAATTAAATTCAATTTCACAGTGCTCTATTGCATGACAGAAAGCAACAATCCTAAACCTCCATCTTTCTCTCTCTGTCTCTCGGTCTCTGTC
>NC_056446.1:38117687-38125187 GCF_018296145.1 Oncorhynchus tshawytscha
ACAGTGAAATGTTTACTGACAAGCCCTTTACCAACAGTGTAGACTTTACAGTGAAATGTTTACTACAAGACCAGCCCTTTACCAACAGTGTAGACTTTACAGTGAAATGTTTACTGACAAGCCCTTTACCAACAGTGTAGACTTTACAGTGAAATGTTTACTGACAAGCCCTTTACCAACAGTGTAGACTTTACAGTGAAATGTTTACTGACAAGCCCTTTACCAACAGTGTAGACTTTACAGTGAAATGTTTACTGACAAGCCCTTTACCAACAGTGTAGACTTTACAGTGAAATGACTGACCAGCCCTTTACCAACAGTGTAGACTTTACAGTGAAATGTTTACTGACAAGCCCTTTACCAACAGTGTAGACTTTACAGTGAAATGTTTACTGACAAGCCCTTTACCAACAGTGTAGACTTTACAGTGAAATGTTTACTGACCAGCCCTTTACCAACAGTGTAGACTTTACAGTGAAATGTTTACTGACCAGCCCTTTACCAACAGTGTAGACTTTACAGTGAAATGTTTACTGACAAGCCCTTTACCAACAGTGTAGACTTTACAGTGAAATGTTTACTGACCAGCCCTTTACCAACAGTGTAGACTTTACAGTGAAATGTTTACTGACAAGCCCTTTACCAACAGTGTAGACTTTACAGTGAAATGTTTACTGACAAGCCCTTTACCAACAGTGTAGACTTTACAGTGAAATGTTTACTGACCAGCCCTTTACCAACAGTGTAGACTTTACAGTGAAATGTAGACTTTACAGTGAAATGTTTACCAAGCCCTTTACCAACAGTGTAGACTTTACAGTGAAATGTTTACTGACAAGCCCTTTACCAACAGTGTAGACTTTACAGTGAAATGTTTACTGACCAGCCCTTTACCAACAGTGTAGACTTTACAGTGAAATGTTTACTGACCAGCCCTTTACCAACCAACAGTGTTTAGACTTTAGACAGTGAAATGTTTACTGACAAGCCCTTTACCAACAGTGTAGACTTTACAGTGAAATGTTTACTGACAAGCCCTTTACCAACAGTGTAGACTTTACAGTGAAATGTTTACTGACAAGCCCTTTACCAACAGTGTAGACTTTACAGTGAAATGTTTACTGACCAGCCCTTTACCAACAGTGTAGACTTTACAGTGAAATGTTTACTGACCAGCCCTTTACCAACAGTGTAGACTTTACAGTGAAATGTTTACTGACCAGCCCTTTACCAACAGTGTAGACTTTACAGTGAAATGTTTACTGACCAGCCCTTTACCAACAGTGTAGACTTTACAGTGAAATGTTTACTGACAAGCCCTTTACCAACAGTGTAGACTTTACAGTGAAATGTTTACTGACCAGCCCTTTACCAACAGTGTAGACTTTACAGTGAAATGTTTACTGACCAGCCCTTTACCAACAGTGTAGACTTTACAGTGAAATGTTTACTGACCAGCCCTTTACCAACAGTGTAGACTTTACAGTGAAATGTTTACTGACCAGCCCTTTACCAACAGTGTAGACTTTACAGTGAAATGTTTACTGACCAGCCCTTTACCAACAGTGTAGACTTTACAGTGAAATGTTTACTGACCAGCCCTTTACCAACAGTGTAGACTTTACAGTGAAATGTTTACTGACCAGCCCTTTACCAACAGTGTAGACTTTACAGTGAAATGTTTACTGACCAGCCCTTTACCAACAGTGTAGACTTTACAGTGAAATGTTTACTGACCAGCCCTTTACCAACAGTGTAGACTTTACAGTGAAATGTTTACTGACAAGCCCTTTACCAACAGTGTAGACTTTACAGTGAAATGTTTACTGACAAGCCCTTTACCAACAGTGTAGACTTTACAGTGAAATGTTTACTGACCAGCCCTTAACCAACAGTGTAGACTTTACAGTGAAATGTTTACTGACCAGCCCTTTACCAACAGTGTAGACTTTACAGTGAAATGTTTACTGACCAGCCCTTTACCAACAGTGTAGACTTTACAGTGAAATGTTTACTGACCAGCCCTTTACCAACAGTGTAGACTTTACAGTGAAATGTTTACTGACCAGCCCTTTACCAACAGTGTAGACTTTACAGTGAAATGTTTACTGACCAGCCCTTTACCAACAGTGTAGACTTTACAGTGAAATGTTTACTGACCAGCCCTTTACCAACAGTGTAGACTTTACAGTGAAATGTTTACTGACCAGCCCTTTACCAACAGTGTAGACTTTACAGTGAAATGTTTACTGACCAGCCCTTTACCAACAGTGTAGACTTTACAGTGAAATGTTTACTGACCAGCCCTTTACCAACAGTGCAGTTCAAGAAGAGTTACAGAAAATATTTACCAAATAAACTAAAATAAAAAATTAAATGATAAAAAGTAACAATAAAATAACAATAACAAGGCTTTACAGGGGTACCGGAAGTCAGTGTTACCCTGTACCAGTCAGTTACCAACAGTGTACTGAGTCATGTTTGGGGGGCCCTTTACCAACAGTCAGACTTACAGTGAAATGTTTACTGGGCCCTTTACCAACACTGGTAATGTCAGTGTGTAGGGGGGACCAGCCCTTTACCGAGTCAACAGCCCTTTACCAACAGTGTAGACTTTACAGTGTTTACTGGGGGGGTGAAATGGTGAAATGTTTACTACCAGCCCAGTGGGGGTTACCAACAGTGTGGGAAAATATTTACCTTTACAGTGAAAGTGTGGGGACCAGCCCTTTACCAGTCAGTGTGGGGGACTTTACCGAGTGAAATGTTGGGGGGGGGGTGTACCAGTCAGTGTTTACCAACGGTGTAGAGTCAGTGTGGAGGGTTTACGGTACTGAGTCAGTGTTACCACCGAGTCAGTGGGGGGACTGGTACCAGTCAGTGTGGGGGTACTGACCAGTCAGTTTACCAACCGGTACCGAGTCAGTCAGTGGGGGGTACCGGTACTGAGTCAGTGTGGGGGCCCTTTACCAACAGTCAGTGGGTAGACTTTACCGAGTCAGTGTTTACCTGACCGAGTCAGTGGGGGGTACCAACAGTCAGTGGGGGGAGTTAAAAGTCAGTGTTACCAAATAAACTCAAATAAAAATTAGTGTGGATAAAAAGTACCAATCAAAATAACAATAACGAGTCAGTGTGGGGGGTACCGGTACCGAGTCAGTGTGGGGGTACCGGTACCGAGTCAGTGTGGGGGGTACCGAGTCAGTGGGGGGTACCGAGTCAGTGTGGGGGGTACCGGTACCGAGTCAGTGTGGGGGTACCGGTACCGAGTCAGTGTGGGGGTACCGGTACCGAGTCAGTGTGTGGGGGGTACCGGTACCGAGTCAGTGGGGGGTACCGGTACCGAGTCAGTGTGGGGGGTACCGGTACTGAGTCAGTGTGGGGGGGGTACCGAGTCACCGAGTCAGTCAGTGTGGGGGGTACCGGTACCTGAGTCAGTGTGGGGGGGGTACTGGTACCGAGTCAGTGTGGGGGGTACTGGTACCGAGTCAGTGTGGGGGGTACTGGTACCGAGTCAGTGTGGGGGGTACGGTACCGAGTCAGTGTGTGGGGGGTACCGGTACCGAGTCAGTGTGGGGGGTACCGGTACCGAGTCAGTGTGGGGGGTACCGGTACCGAGTCAGTGTGGGGGTACCGGTACCGAGTCAGTGTGGGGGGTACAGTGTGGGGGGTACCGAGTCAGTGTGGGGGTACGGTACCGAGTCAGTGTGGGGGTACCGGTACCGAGTCAGTGTGGGGGGGTACCGGTACCGAGTCAGTGTGGGGGTACCGGTACCGAGTCAGTGTGGGGGGTACCGGTACCGAGTCAGTGTGGGGGGGGTACCGGTACCGAGTCAGTGTGGGGGGTACCGGTACCGAGTCAGTGTGGGGGGTACCGGTACCGAGTCAGTGTGGGGGGGTACCGGTACTGAGTCAGTGTGGGGGGTACCGGTAGTCCGAGTCAGTGTGGGGGTACCGGTACCGAGTCAGTGTGGGGGGGTACCGGTACCGAGTCAGTGTGGGGGGTACCGGTACCGAGTCAGTGTGGGGGGGTACCGGTACCGAGTCAGTGTGGGGGGTACCGGTACCGAGTCAGTGTGGGGGGTACCGGTACTGAGTCAGTGTGGGGGTACCGGTACCGAGTCAGTGTGGGGGGTACCGGTACTGAGTCAGTGTGGGGGGTACCGGTACCGAGTCTGTGGGGGGTACCGGTACCGAGTCAGTGTGGGGGGTACCGGTACCGAGTCAGTGTGGGGGGTACCGGTACCGAGTCAGTGTGGGGGGTACCGGTACCGAGTCAGTGTGGGGGGTACAGGTTAGTTGAGGTAATTTGTGCATGTAGGTGGGGGTGAAGTGACTATGCATAGATAATAAACAGCGAGTAGCAGCAGTGTAAAAACAAAGGGGGGTCAATGTAAATTGTACGGTGGTCAATTGATTAGTTGTTCATCAGTCTTATGGCTGGGGGGTAGAAGCTGTTAAGGAGCCTCTTGGACCTAGACTTGGAGCTCCAGTACCGCTTGTCGTACGGTAGCAGAGAAAACAGTCTATGACTTGGGTGGCTGGAGTCTCTGACAGTTTTATTGGCTTTCTTCTGACACCGCCTGTTACAAAGGTCCTGGATGGCAGAAAGCTTGGCCACCGTGATGTTCTGGGCAGTTCGCACTACCCTCTGTAGCGCCTTGCGGTCGGATGTCGAGAAATTGTCTCTGGTTCTGTGATTTCAACAGTCAGCACTCATTAGATCTAATGTTAGTAGGCAGCTCTGTTGATTGTGTTGTCAGGTCTGGGGGGCCGTGTGGGGCCTGTCTGGGGGCCGTGTGGGGCCTGTCTGGGGGCCGTGTGGGGCCTGTCTGGGGGCCGTGTGGGGCCTGTCTGGGGGGCCGTGTGGGGCCTGTCTGGGGGCTGTGGAGCCTGTCTAGGGGGCCGTGTGGGGCCTGTCTGGGGGCCGTGTGGGGCCTGTCTGGGGGCCGTGTGGTGCCTGGGGGCCGTGTGGGGGGGCCTGTCTGGGGAGGCCGTGTGGTGCCTGGAGGGGCTGTGTGGTGCCTGGGGGCCGTGTGGGGTTGTCTGGGGGCCGTGTGGGGCTGTCTGGGGGCCTGTCTGGGGGCCGTGTGCTGTCTGGGGGGCCGTGTGGGGCTGTTTGGGGGCCGTGTGGTGCCATGTGGGGCCTGTCTGGGGGCCGTGTGGGGCCTGTCTGGGGGCCGTGTGGGGGCTGTGAGGCCTGGGGTCCATGTGGTGCCTGGGGGGCCGTGTGGTGCCTGGGGGGCCGTGAGGCCTGGCGCCATCTATGATGAGTTCCACAACCACCTCTAGTCTAGGACAGGAACATCACACAGCACCAGAAATACTGGGCGGCAATAACCTAAAGTTCTCTCTCCTCCCTCTCTCTCTCTCCAGGCGTGAGCAGGGTGTATCAGGCCAGCCAGCCTCCATGGTGGTGGAGGGGCTCCAGGTGGCCCTCCCCTCCTATGAGGAGGCGGTTTACGGTAGCGGAGGTGCCTCCCTCCCACCGCCTCCAGAGTCCCGGGTCCAGATCGTCCTGTCTGAGGGGCCCCAGGGGGCCGAGGGGCCCAGCAGTAGGTCTCAGTCCCACCATCACAGAGATACAGAGCTGTGCCTCCCCTCCACGTCCTCCTCCTCTTCTTCATCCTCCCGTCGCGCAGAGACAGTACTAGTCCACCAGGCCCCCTCCTCCTCCTCTTCGCCGTCGTGGGTTACGGAGCACGGAGGAGGTGCGTGTGGTGGTGTCCCGCCCCTGGTCACTCTGGCCAGACGTAGAGACTCTGAGAGCAGCGACCAGCACAGCCTGCTTTCTGTCACCTCCGTAGACGACTTCTCTGATGGTAGGTGGTGCCATGTTTGTGTACAAATGCATGTCCTCAACTGTCGAAGGCTTAGCGTTGGCCGTTAAACATCCCATCTTCACTTCTACCTGCGTTTATACTGTAGCCTGATGCTATGATCTCTATCTCGCCAGATATCCCCCTGTTAAAGGAAGCCTGATGCCCCTGCAGCAGGACCACTCCCCCTTACAGCTGACCAGGAAACGCTGAGGCTTCTGCTGGGGCCTTCTACCTGAACTATACCACCCTACCCTACAGCTGACCAGGAAACGCTGAGGCTTCTGCTGGGGCCTTCTACCTGAATTATACCACCCTACCCTACAGCTGACCAGGAAACACTGAGGCTTCTGCTGGGGCCTTCTACCTGAACTATACCACCCTACCCTACAGCTGACCAGGACACACTGAGGCTTCTGCTGGGGCCTTCTACCTGAATTATACCACCCTACCCTACAGCTGACCAGGACACACTGAGGCTTCTGCTGGGGCCTTCTACCTGAACTATACCACCCTACCCTACAGCTGACCAGGAAACACTGAGGCTTCTGCTGGGGCCTTCTACCTGAACTATACCACTCTACCCTACAGCTGACCAGGACACACTGAGGCTTCTGCTGGGGCCTTCTACCTGAACTATACCACCCTACCCTACAGCTGACCAGGACACACTGAGGCTTCTCAGGCTTCTTTTGAAATTAGACAAACTATTTCCACCACCAGTATCCTCTCCCCATGTCCCGGCTACCCCTTCTGCAATGCTCTCTGAACTACCACCCATGTACAGAAAACACAAGACAGACAGGCAGACAGACAGGCAGACAGACAGGCAGACAGACAGGCAGACAGACAGGCAGACAGACAGGCAGACAGGCAGACAGACAGACAGACAGACAGAGACAGACAGACAGACAGACAGACAGACACAGACAGACAGACAGACAGACAGACAGACAGACAGGCAGACAGGCAGACAGGCAGACAGACAGACAGACAGACAGACAGACAGACAGACAGACAGACAGACAGACAGACAGACAGACAGACAGACAGACAGACAGACAGACAGACAGACAGACAGACACACAGGCAGACAGGCAGACAAGCAGACAAGCAGACACACAGACAGGCAGACAGGCAGACAGGCAGACAGGCAGACAGGCAGACAGGCAGACAGGCAGACAGACAGACAGACAGACAGACAGACAGACAGACAGACAGGCAGACAGACAGGCAGTATAAAAGCATACAATCTGAGTCCAGGTTTGGTACTGTCTGTCTGTCTCACTATGTACACAGCAGAGTCCAGATTTGGTACTGTCTGTCGGTGTTACTATGTACACAGCAGAGTCCAGGTTTGGTACTGTCTGTCTGTCTCACTATGTACACAGCAGAGTCATTTATGTATAGCTCTGTTACACAGAACACACGTCTCTCTAGGCCTGCACCTGATCAATCACACTCCCAAAGGCTTCATCTCCAACTGCAAGGTTAGTGGAAAACATACTGATGTTTTTACCACGGCTGCTGATGGTGATGATGACTGTGGATACAGATCTGAACTTGTGCCTCTTTAGTGGGGATAAAGAGTATCTCTCTTCAGTGAGGACTGTCTTGGTTTGGGCCTGGGCTTTGTTCGCTGGCATATGCTGCATGGTCTGTCTCTCTCTTTCTGTCTCTC